>NW_008340206.1:2622163-2624061 GCF_000622305.1 Nannospalax galili
ACAACTGTCCATAACTCCAGTTCCAGGAGATCTGACAGCCTCTTCTGTCCTCCATGGGCATTGCACGACAGAGGTGCACTTACCTATACACAGGCAATACATGCATACACATAAAATAAAAAAAATAAAATTTCTAAAAAGTCATTTACATATTTTTTATGTTTCTGTACTTCTCCAACCTTATATGCTTATTTTTATATTTTTAAATATTTTATGTATTATGTTTATCTTATGGGTATGAGTGTATTGCCTGCATGTATATAAGTGCACCTGTGTCGTACAGTGCCTGCAGAGGTAGGAAGAGGGTGTCAGATTCCCTGGAACTGGAGTTAGGACAGTTGGTACCTGCCATGTGGGTGATGGGAATCAAACTTGGGTCCTCTGCAAAAACAAGCAGTGCTCTTAAAAGTTGAGCCATCTCTCCAGCCCCACTATGTTTAAAAATATTTACTGCTTAAAGTATTTTTTTATAAATGACTAAAAGATATAATTTCAACCTCAGAGCCCTTGAACTTCCTGAATAGAAATTCCAGGAAATGTGTAAAGATAATTTCTGAATAACAAGGACAGCAACTGGAAGGGTCCAGAGCTTTATCAGGTTTGAGCAGTTGAGGAACTTACACAGTCCCTCGTGTTTGCAAATCAGCAGGCAAGCGTATTTTTCCCACGGTAAAATTATATCATGAAAACTTGCTGTTAATTAAAATAACATTTCCCAAGCACAGCTTAAAAGCAGAGTTGTGTATCTCTTTCTTGCTTCCTTTTCTGAGGAGAACAGATTAATTTTTGGATAATAAAATAGAAATGAATAGTTTAAATTAGGAAAGCTTGTAGCTACATAGAGATACCACAGTTGAAAAATCAACAGCTACACAACGAACCAGGCTTTTTTAATCTATTCAAGATGGGCAACATTTCTCTTGTCATCTGTCTACAATGATAAAAGAAAATCAAAGAAGCTTAATATTTGTGAAAAATTCTGTCAACATTGTTCACTGTGTGCATAACATTTTCCATTTGATCAGTGAATATATTAACAAAAAGCTTACTTTTACATATATTCTATAAATATGGTGCATGAATATATTTCATCACATTAGTCTTTTGTGATTTCTGTTGCAAACTTCTCTAATCTTATCAAAATAGTAATAAACATCCAAACATTCTTTTTTGAAAATATTTATATTGTATGTATTTCTAGCTATACTAAAATTGAAGAAACATTTCTAAAATAATACAATTCATTTTTAAAATTAAATACATAAAATAAAATACACAGATCTTTTAGTCATCAAGGAATGACATCCACAATATATTTGACGTGAATGTTAGACGAAGAATAATCCAATGACTCACACGCACAGCATGTTGTTACTTCCTCTTCACGCTATTGTCTTTGTGCAAGAAACAAGCTGTCACAGACACATCGGATGCCGTCTGTGAATCTCTGCCTAAGCACATCTCCAATTTTTCTGTCAAAAACCACCTCCTGCCAACAAACTGAGGTGTCATTTGGTAAATGTTTCAACTCATTACACACAAACAGTGTCTTTCTTTCTTGAGTACCTAACATTGAAAATAATGAGACCGGAAAAATGGCTCAGTGGTTAAGAGCACCGACTGCTCTTGCAGAGGATCCGGGTTCTATTCCCAGCACCCACGTAACAGCTACAAACCATCCTTGATTCCAGTTCTAGGGGAAATCTGACACTGATGCACTCTTACAAATGTAGTCAGTACACTCAGACACATAAAATAAAAATAAAATATATATTTAACAATGAGATTCCAGCTACAGGGATAAAGTATCATGTGCCAATGTACAGCTGAAATTAAGACCAAAAATAATAAAAATGGATAATTCCTCTAACAAGTGGAAATGGAAATTATAAAACATA
>NW_008340206.1:2624317-2644476 GCF_000622305.1 Nannospalax galili
TCTTAGTGATCCATGAACATAGGCCTCCCCCTCTTGTGGCATCTTCTTCAATGTCTTTCTTTAGTGCTTTAAAGTTTTTATTAAACAAGTCTTTCACTTCCTTGATTAGGTTTATTCCATGATATTTATACTTTTTAAGGCTATTAGTTTATAGGAATGCTACTGATTTAGGGTGTTAATTTTATGTTGTGCTACATTGCTCAATGTACTGATCACTCTAGTTTTCTGGCAGAGTTTTTAGTGTCTCATATGAACAGAAGCATTTCATCTACAAATAAGTATACTTCAATGTCTTTCTTTCCAGTTTGTATCTCTTTATCTTCATCATGGGTTTTGTTGCCATAGCTAAGACATCAAGTACAGTACTGAACAGATTTGCAAAGTGGACATCCTTGTTCCTAATTTTAATGGAATGCTTTGGGTTTTCTCCATAATACAATTTTGACTGTGGGCTTATTTTATATTGTCTCTATTATGTTGGGATATATTCCCTGTATCCCTAATCTCAGGAGAGAAGCTTCCTTATATAGCAGATCATGACTAATACAGAGAACAACTCCTGACCAAAGGGTAGAGAATATGAGGCTGCACAGTGCTTATGCCCGAATAGCACACCTATATCAAACTGCTAACTCCCAAGGTTCAGGGATCATTGGAGAAGAGGCGTGGAAACATTAAAAAAGCTAGAGATGGTAAATGACCACAAGGAAAGAGAATATTCTAAACAGCTGGGCAGTTGGCCATGTGAACTCACAGCAATGGTGACAGACAGCATGCACAAATCTCTTGTATGTTCAAGACAGACAGAATCCTAGCATAGACCTGGGGAAATAGGTTGTAGTCCTTAATCAAGTTTAGCTGATCAACTCTTGGCAACTGGTGGCTATTGGACAAGGGAGTCACTTTTCTTTATGTGTGATGCTAGATAAGGAGACCAGGGCTCAGGCAGAGCCATACTGAAGGGCATTAGAGGACACAGATTGGACTTGGTATATATCACAAAGTACATGAGATATGAAATCAGGTCAAGTAGCAATTATTGAGGGGAGGTACACTTAGGGGAGAGGCCTAAATATGATCATATTGTATTGCAAAAAAATTCAAAAATTCAAAAAATTGAAAAAAAATTTACAAAGAGTAATCACAATACATTTAATATTTGAAAATGTTTACATGATTTAATCAGAGATATCGTGAATCTGTCAAAATCTAGTTCTTTTATATTTTATAAATTTTGCTTATACTTTTTCAATACTCCATTTATAAAAACACAAGTAAAAATCAAGTAATTTATGACTCATGTTCCATTTGAATCTACATAAACGTATTCAATCTTCTGATTACTCAACATAAAATTATTTTAGTAGGAAATTATTGAAGCCAGACACTTGATTAGTTCTATTATGTGGAGGTAGAACTTTAAACTAAGGTGTGGGTACTATTTAAATAGAAGCAAAGTAGCACATGCTTTAATATTTATTACTTACATTTTAGTTCTGTAAGTAAAACTTGACTTTTAACAGCTTCACTGCAAAAACAAAGAGGCTTCGATGTAAAGGGACAGTTCTTGCATAAAACTTTAGAGAACATTTGGATTAATTATGTAAAAACCAATTAAAGCATCATTGCTATTAAAATAAATTAAAACTTTTCATGCATCCACCCTGACTCTTACAATTTTCCCACCCCTCGTCCACAATGGCCACTGAGCCATGGGTGGGTGAGTTTTAGTATAGGACTCTTATCCAGGGATAGGGACTCTCCATGAACATAGAGAAACAGAGGCTTCCAGGTCTCTGGGAACTTGGTCATGAATCTGTAACAATTGTGACACAAGATCCAAGCCAACTCAATCAAACAAAATCCCTGCATGCAGCAGGCCCCAATGATAGCCAAGCAAATGATTACTGTGGGGTGAGGGAGAATAGATCTTCAAGAGAGTGACTCTAGATAGGCTGACTAGACTCCAATGGATGAACTTGCACAGAGCTATGTCTCGATACAATGCTTGGCTGGATAGGATTTAACATATATGACAGAATGCATGAAATCTGTGCAGTTGGGATGGGCAAGGATGGGGAGAGAGGGTGTAAATTAGAGTGATATGTTAGAAATAGATTTAGTTGTTTGGTGGGTGCCTCAATTGGGAAATTGCCTTTGGCTATGTCTGTGGGGTATTTTCTTGATTGTTGAATGATGTCTGAGGTCCCAGTCTCTGTGAGTGATACCACCCCTGGGCAGGTTGCTCTGTATTGTATAAGAAAGCAGGCTGAGCATGGGCCAGGGTGCAAGCCAGTAAGCAGTATTCCTCTATGACCTGTGTTCAGGACCTGCTTCCATGTTCTGGCCCTGAGTTCCTACCTTGGGCTCCCTCAGAGGTGAACTATAAACCAGGAGATGTAAGACAAAATAAACCTTTACTTCTCCACTTTGGTATTGGTCAGGGTGTTTTGTCACAGAGATTGAAAAACAAACTACATCAATCAATTATATGAAATGCACAAAACACAAAAAGTCGGTCAAAAATTTTGAAAAGATGCAAAAGATAATGTAGAAGCCTCCTGAAAAGATGACTATGAATTTGTTCACAAGATGCTGCTCAATTCCTAAGCTGTCACCTTCTGCTTCTAAGACTCATTTCTGAGAACTTGACACTAAATATATTGGCCCCACATGAGCACCAGACTGAACTACCATGTTGCCAGTTTTTTATACTATGTCTTTTCATCTGTGTTGATAGTATTTTCATTTTTAATTCCTTAGACTACTTCATTGCAGAACCCAATGAGTATCTTCCCAGTATGCACCTGTTATCAGGCAGTTACTGAGAACAGCTTTCCACAGTCTTTGTACTGCTATTTAAACTTTTGTGGAGTCATACAATGTATCTTGATCATAGTTAGAATCTCCCCTTATTTGCACTCCTCTTAATGCCCCCATCTGATTTCATGTACTCTGTCATTTATATTATAGCCTATAGTGTACCCAAATGTTTTCTGATGTGTTAAAGGTATGACAGCACAGGTTTACCAAGCCAAAGTAGATGGTCACATTTTAGCCCATCTATTTTGGCATGGTTAACCTATGTAGTGTTGCACCTATTTAGAAAAAATGATTCTCCCTCTCCCAGCAACTATCAAAAGTTCCTTAGCAAAGACTGGGGCTATTGGACCACTACTATGCTGTGATTTTGTCTGGCTTAGGCTTACATAGGTCTTGTGAATGATGTCACTGTTGCTGTCAGTTCATATCAGTAATTTCTCAGCTGTCAGGAAAATTTTTTCCTGGTGATCCACCACCTCTGGTTCTTACAGTCTTTCTGCCTTGGTTGACAGAGGTCTGGTATAGGCATCTTATTCAGGGGTAAGCTAAGCATCCTGGTAGCTTCTCACAGATCTACCATTCAATAAGGAATCTGCTACTTTCCAACCTTGTTCTACAGTCCCTCCCAAACTACTTCACCATCAGATGGGGGTTATCTCACCTGTCTGGATAGGTCTGTGTCCTTTTTTGGAAAGCTGTAGTCTGCTGACTACTTTGGCTTAAAATTTTGTTTTTTAGCTTTTGTACATTTCATGCAACAGTTCTTAATTAAACTCAAGCCTCTCCCCCATCCATGCCCCCCCCCGTACCCTTTTTGAGTGCTCTTCCTGAACTTAAGGACAGTGACTGCTGGTGCAGAGGTTATTTTTCACTCATCTTTGTAGTTAGTAACTTTGAAAAATACAGTAATATTCTACTTTTAAGGATTTATCCTTTTAATCATTCATTCTCTCTCTCATTATCTCTGTCTTTGTAGGTGTGTGTGTGTGTGTGTGTGTGTGTGTGTGTGTGTGTGTCTGTGTGTCTATGTGTCTATGTGTGCCTAGGCCAGGTGAGTGCCACTAACCACAGAGGACAGAAGAGATCATGGATCCCCTGGAGCTAGAGTTACAGGCATTTGTGAGTCATCTGCTGTGATGTGAATCTATTCATGACTTCTAGAAGCAAAGACACGGCTCTTAACCACAGAGGGAAATCTCCAGCTCCTGAGTAGTTCTGTTCTATCAATTTTCTATATAAAAATTCCTGACATAGCTTCAGACTCTACCAGATAATGACTGATAAATCTCTACTATCTGTTGGAGGTTGTGAAAATCATCAGATTTTCATGGGTTCCAGGGGCTCATCTTTCAATAAAATGTCTCTTTCTGTTGGCCCTTTCTTATTCTCAAGACTGATTTTTAAGCCAGTATATTTTATTTTATTTCACAGAAAGAGAATTTTAACTATGTTTTTATTCATCACCATTTCTAAAAAGTACCTTAATTTGGCCATTTTACAGTTTCCAAATTGTTGTTCAGTTTTTAAATTTCCCCTTTAATTTTGCAGAAAATTAACAGAGAATTTATCACTGAGTTTAATTAAAAGCTAAGCGTCAACGAAATTCTTGTGATGAATAAGTCTGACAATACCGTATCTTTATTATTGATATTGATAAATATCAATATTTGAATTATCTATCAAAACATTTGATGTTTTGGATAATTCCACTTAAAATTTTATGTGGCTACTATTGTTTTGAAATATCTTTGGAAAAAATTTGTTCACTCTTCGATATAGTAATGAAATATTATAATTCATATCAGTAACTTTTATGTTTGTATCTATCCTTTATAATTTTTACACTGTATTTTGATCACATCAGACCCCTATCTCATCTTCTCATCTACTCTACTACCCATAAAACCTCAAATCCTCTATTATTATTTCTTTCTTTCTTATTTTTTAAAGCCTATCTAGGCTAATTATGTTCCCCAAATGCTTTGGTCTATTACTTTGAGTCTGGACAACATGCCAGGCATCACACCAGCAAAGAATACCTAATCTTCCTTTCCCAGCACCTGTCAATTTGTATAGATCTTCAGCTAGAACTCGGGCTTCTTGCCAGCCTCCCATCCATGCTGGGCCCGTCTGGCTTACGTTTGCACAGGGCGCATGCATGCCTCACATGCACTGTGGGCTCATATGTAAAACCTCTCTATGATGTCCAGACAACCTGGCTATCTTGTATACATCTGCCACCCTGATGATCCCTAACCCTTGGGAGAGACAGTGCAATACAGATGTCCCATTTAGAACAGACAACTCCACACTCTGCACATAGCTAACCAGGGGATCAACATTAAAAAACAAGACAGTGTATCTTTTCTAGAAATTAGCATCCCCATTGTGATACTCCCTGATAAAGACAACCAAACTGAAATACAAGACAATGATTTTAAATAGGGATTACAATAATTTGCAAGGATTCTGTCCTGGATGTGTGCGCCCCTCCAGTCTTGGTAGGATGAGTCATCTTGCATCATCTCAGCTCTCAGCCTGGCCTGGATCACCAAGGTCCTTCTCTGTCCCAGTCTTGGAGTCCTGAGCTCTGCCCTGAGAGTCTCTGGCACCCCACTATCATAACTCCAGACTTCCTTAGGTGACAGGCATCCTACCCCACTTTAAATCTGCTCTGCATACACCTCCAGGCTTGGCAGAGTGAGTCACCCTCCTTCTAAACTTGCAGCTCGGTTTAGGTCTCCAAGATCTTTCCTCACCCGACACTCGTGGTCCTGAGCCCTGTCCCTGAGGCTCCACAGCATCCCACCTTTGGATCTCCGTGTGCCCAAGACCTTCAAGCTCAACCTGTGGGGTCATTCCTACAACTCAAAAGTTGTCCCCACACTCGTGGTCCTGAGCCCTGTCCTGAGGCTCCACAGCATCCCACCTTCGGATCTCCGTGTACCCAAGACCTTCAAGCTCAACCTGTGGGGTCATTCCTACAACTCAAAAGTTGTACCTGTCTCAAACTGAAGTGAGATGGCTTCTTTTACCCCATTTTCATGTCAACATAAAGTGGACCCTCAGCTGAACACCAAGCACTACTCAGCTGGTCCATTAACTCAGGAATGCAAACAGAAACCTAGAGGAAAGATGAACAACAGAAAAGAAGGGAATGGAACATATAACATCAGTTATTAGACAAGTTTGGGGAAAAGGATTGTATAATCAAAAAAAGTCAAATATAAAAAATAGGCCAGGGAGGGAATATGCAAGACCTCTGGGACACTGTGCAAAGAGCAAACATGCGAATCACAGGCTTGGAAAGAGGAGGAACCCAGGTCCACGGTGCACAGATATTTCTAATAAAATCAAAGAAGGAAATTACAAAATCTAGGGAAATACCCACAAAGGTACAAGTAACATACAGAACAGTATGTAGACAGAAGCAGGAAGAAACTCACCAAACTACATAACAGTCAAAACATAATGTGCAAAACAAAGATCTGGAAAGCTATGAAGGAGAAAGAGTGGGTCACACATAGAAGCAGGCCCATCTGAAGAAACAATGGCTTCTCAGTGGATACTATGAAAGCCAGACAGGCATGGAATAATGTTATACAGGTCATTAAAAACCACAGATGCCAGCCCTGATTACTATAGGTAGCATACTATCTATTGCAATTGAAGGAGAAATAAAAAAGCTTTCCATAATAAAAACAGATTTAAGGAATTTATATACATGAAACTAGCTCTACAGGGAATACTTGGTGGAATACTTTGATCAGAAGAGAAGATTAATCACCCTCCAGAGGGCACAAAGAATCCATAAATTATCCCAGAACAGTCAACCCACGGAAGTCTAAGGAAACAGCACTACAACACCAACTTATCAAGAGTTAATAAACATTGGTCGATAATAACCTTCAATTTTAACAGCCTCAACTCCCCAGTGAAGAGAAATAGGTTGATGGATTGGATTAGAAAACAGGAACCATGAGTTTTCCTACAGGAAACGCAACTCACCAATGAGCAACACCGGAAGATACAGGGAAGTTCATTACATACTCATTAGAGGAAAACTCATCAAGAAGAAACTATAATCCTAAATTTACATGCACCTCACCCCACAGCATCCAATTTCAGGACAGGGAATTTATTAGCCCTAAAATCACACATTGACTCATTCCAGTGAAGTGATAGTGGCTAGCTTACAATAGTCCTAGGGGAATTCAGAAAATCTAAAGGACATATTTTCAAGATCTATATTCCAGGAAACCAGAAAATCTAAAAGAAATGGGTACATTTCTGGATGTGTATGGTCTGCCAAAATTAATAAAAGTTATATAAATAAAATTAAAAATCCACAAAAAAACATCAGAATATTTACACTAATTAAAAATCTCCCAACTAAAAAGAGCTCAAATCTAGATAGATAAAGCACAGAATTGTACTCAACCTTCCAAGAAGAACTAATGCCAATAACTTCCTAAATTATTCCATAAAATAGGAGTCCTGCAATCTAAATTCAAAAATGAAAGAACGCTCCCAAATTCTGTGTATAAAACCAGTATTACTCTAATACCAAATTCAAAGACCCAACAAAAAATAAAATTATATATCACTCTGTCAGATGAACATAGATGCAAAAATCCTCAATAAAATACTCCCAAACTAAATGCAAGACCAAAGCAAAAAGATCATCCACCATGATAAAGTTGGCTTTGTCCCAAGATGCAGGAATGTTTCAACATACCTAAGTCAATAAATGTAACCCACCACATAAACATGCTCAAGGACACGAACCACATGATCATTTCATTAGAAGCAGAAAAATCCTTTGACAAAATCCATCCATTCATGATAACAGTCATGGAGAACCTCTGGAAACAGGGGACATACCTCAACACAGTAAAGAAATGTACCATCATCCCACTGCCAACATCATACTAAAAAAGAAAAACTGAAGGCATTCTCAATAAATCAGGAACAACCCAAGATGTCCACGCTCTGAAATCCTGTTCGATACAGTGCTTCAAGCCTGAATTAGAGCAATAGTTCAAATTAAGGATGCAAAGTGGATTCAGTTGGGAAGGAAAAAATCAAAGAGTCTTTATTTACAAATGACATGATTATCTACAGAAAGTATTTTAAAGCACTGCTGGAAAACACCTAAAGCTGATAAACAGATACAGCAATGTACCAACACATAAAATTAACACCCCAAATAAGTTGCTTTTCTATATAACAATCACAAACACACCAAGAAAGAATGCAGTAAAAGATCCCACTTATGATAACCTCAAAATCCATAAAATATCTTGGAATAAATGCAACCAAGGAAGTGAATGACATATATAATAGACGCTATACGTCGTTGAAGAAGATATCAGAAAACGGAAAGACCTCTGAATTCTATGGATCTGTAGGATTAATATTGTGAAATGGCCATCTTACTAAAAGCAATCTACAAATTCACTGCAATACCTATTGAAAGTCCTACACAATGCTTCACAGAAATTTTTAAAAACTAATTTCATATTTCATATGAAAACACAAAACCCACACAGGATAGCCAAACAGAACTGTTGGAGACATTATCATCCCTGATCTGAAATTATACCACAGAGCTATAGTAAAGAATACAGCATGGTACTGGCATAAAAACAGACGCTTTGATCAGTGGAACAGAATTGAGAACCCAGACCTACAGCCACTAGATTAATACCACAAATACACACTGAAAATAAATGCAACATATTCAACAAACGGTGTTGGTTAAACCACACAGTGAAGTGGGGAAGAATGAAACTGTATCCCTCTCTCTCACCATGCACAAAACTCATTTCCAGATGGATCATAGACCTCAGCCTAAGACTCCATACCCTGAGTCAGAAATAGTAGAAAGTAGGGTATACATCAGAACTTATAGGTATAGGAAAGGACTTTCTGAACAAGATCCCTATAGCACAGGAATTAATTTCAATACACAAATGGCTGAGAAATAATTTTTAAAAAATATTCAACTGCTTTTATCATCAGGAAAATGTAGATTAAAGCCACATTGCGATTGCATCTTACTCAACCCAGAGTGGCTAAGATAAAAAATAACAACAGAAATACTGGCAAGGATGTGGAAGAAAGGAAAATTTATCAACAGCTGGTGGCCATGAAAATTATCGCAGCCACTGTGGAAATCAGTGTGGAGATTCTTTGAAAAGCTTGAAAGTGATTTTCCAATTATTTGACCATACCATTCTTGGGCACATACCTCAAAACACACTATACTCTACTACAGAAATACCTGCTCATTCACATTCATTGATAACCTTTCCATAACAGTCAGAAATCGGAAACAACATAGATATTGACCATCTGATAAATGAATAATGATGTTGTGATACATACAAACAGGGGAATATTACTCATCTCTTAAAAATTATGAAATTCAGGTCTAAATGCATAGGACTGAAAGCAATTTTGAGAGAGAACCCAGACCTTAAAAGACAAATGGCATATTTTCTCTCATAGCTGGATGCTGTCTTTGGAAGTCTCAATGTGCATGTTTCAATTTGAAAATCCAGAGAAGTCAAGAAACTAATAAATTGCCATGGAGTTTGGTGGAGGCTTCCTGGAGGGGTGGTAGAATGCAGTGATAGAGGTGCAGGAAGGGGAAATAAAGTAGGAAGGGTCAAATGATTTGGGGAACAGGAGGGCAAGGCAGAAGAGGGAGAACAGGAGGGATAAGAAACATCAAGGCACCCTAGAAAATGTCATATTGAAAGTTATCAATATAGAAGCTTCTTAAAGTGTGTGTGTGTGTGTGTGTTTATACCAAAAGGAGATTAAAAGAATTCAGTTACCTTATAACAGAAAGGTTTTTCCCCTACTGGACACAACAGGCTAACAAAATGAAACCCCAATACCAGGAATACACTCCCTCTCTTGAAGATGTTGACCAGGGGTCCCACAGACCCTCAAATACTGCTGCCCACTGACCCTGCTCTTGGTTACCCACCGGAACTGAATGGTAAATTAAAGGAGATTAAAAGAATTCAGTTACCTTATAACAGAAAGGTATTTCCCCTACTGGACACAACAGGCTAACAAAATGAAACCCCAATACCAGGAATACACTCCCTCTCTTGAAGATGTTGACCAGGGGTCCCACAGACCCTCAAATACTGCTGCCCACTGACCCTGCTCTTGGTTACCCACCGGAACTGAATGGTAAATTGCTGAAGACGCCACATACATGAGCTCTAGAACCAATGCAAAAAAAATCAAACTGGTGCTGATTTCAGAGTCTCAACTCTCCTGGCCAGCGTTCATAGTGCTGGAAGGTGCACATGTGCACACACACACAATCACACTTGCACACACAAGCACATACACACATGCTCACATACACAAGTGCACCTGCACACACATGCACAATCACATGCACACATACATATGGAAACATACAAAAATGTAATGTATTTGCATATTTGAACTATATTAAACAATTACTTGAAATTATTTTACTTGAAGCATAATGACTGGCCTGCAGCTTATATTTTTAATTCTTTAGATATTTAACTCTCTTCACTTATTTTTTTTTACTTTTACATGATTCATAAAAGTTATATTATTCAGAGGGCAACATGATGTTTTGTATATGTATTCCTGATACAATGCTTAAATCAAGCTCTGTGTATATACCTCCTCAAATATTTATGAGGTCATTATTGCGAATATTTCAGATACAAACATACAATAAATAATGAAAATCATTTAATTTGAACTCTAAGAATTTATATCAATTTGACATTAAATCCATACTGAACCAGAGTGTTGTGGATATTGATTTTGTGCTTTTAAATTATCTTCATTCGATTTCTTTTTTCAGATTCCTTCTTTTTCTTGTATCTCATTATTTTACAGATTATCTCTATATCCCACCATGGGGCGCATTTGGCTCACCCAGTTCAGCCCTTCCCTCTCCTTGACTTGAAACACAGAAAGTTTAACACCTACAGTCTTGACTAGCAGCAATGAGGCTACCACACCAGGAGGCCCAGATGAGAAGGGAAATCTTATGTTGAATTTGTTTCAAAGAGAGCGTAACAGAGTAGATGCTGATGACATTCAGCCATATTAAGTATGCAATAGGTTTCCAAATTGTAAATGGAAATATAAATATAAATCTGAATTTATTCAGTCAATCATAGATTACTATAAATATATTTGAAGCACAAAAATAAAGAATTTTTAAAGGCCATCCGTATTTGAAAACCAAATGGATGATTTTTTATGGTACCCTTCTCATCATCTTCTTCTGAATATTTTCCTCTTCAAAGTCCTTTACCCATTCTACTGATAGTCTAAAACATAAATGATAAAAGGGAACAATTAGTGACAAGACACTGAAAATTGTGGGTAGGTCCTCTGAGGCTCAGACAATCGACTTGTCTAGTTAGACTTTTCAAAGCAAAACATTTATAAGATAAATTTTACCTTAAAATTATAGTCCTAGTCCTAACACTAAAGTGATATATTTTATAGTAAAAATACTTCTCTAACAAGGAGAAAGAATGGAGAAGATAAGGAAAAGAAATTCTCATTAGAGACGCACCAAACAAACATCCTCTACGCCTCAGACTTGCAGGTAAGAGAGAGTTGAACTGGTTCTGATAGGCAAGATATCCCTAACTACACATATAAATATGAAGGATTTGTCTCAAAAGAGTAGACACATGCAAGTAAATCATAAAGGATAGAGTAATTAACCAAGTTGAAACATTAGGTACTGACAAAATCCATGAAAATGGAGTTTACAATATGATGTAGGACGGGATTCTGATAGTAAATTGCAGCATAACTGAAATTCCTTTCAAGACAATGTTAAGGCACTATTGATTGCAAAGTTCTACCTCAATGTCTTTCCAAATGGTAAGGATAAATTAAGAGAGACAGTCAGCTATAATGTCAAAGTGCTGAACAGAACTGCACTAATGGCAGATTTAATCTTCTGTTCATGGGTAATAGTCTTGGGGATCCTGGAAAATCCCCTTAATGTCTAAGAATCTCATTCAAGTGCTCTATAAAATGAGGAATAGTTTGGGGGTTCCTGAACTTTCTTCAAATTGTTGTTCATAAAATTAAAAGGTTCCCCCTAAATGATTATTGAAATAGTAAAAAGTCAATTTTAAGTATACACTTGGTGCTTTAAAATACTAGACTTTAGGGGGGTGGATAGAGGGCTCAGGAGCAGAGAGCACTTGCTGCTCCTGTAGAGGATCTGGGTTCGATTCCCAGTACCCACATGACAGATAACAACCATCTGTAACCCCATTTTCAGGGAATCTAACACCTTCTGACCTCTGGGAGTTGCACAACACGGGTGCACTTACACACATGCAGGTAATACACTCATTCACATAAAATAAAAATCACAAATAAAATATTAAAAAAATAGACTTTAAACATTGTTCTACTTTCATTACACTTTTTATATAATACCAGACGTGAATAAGAAGCAAATATAATTTTATAATGTATAAGTGTCAAATTGAATCATTTTTACATGTAAACTTCAGATTGCTCCAGGATTTTGTTAACCCTGTTCTATGGTGGTGGAAGCTTATTTGGACGATTTGATCAAAGTTTCACTGGTGACAACTGACAGACAAAATAAAGGTATAAGTATCACTTATAGAGGGATGTGTGTTTCCTCATATCTTCTCTGCATTTTATGGGGTTTCTGCTTTTTTCTATCAGCTTTCCTTGCATATTTATTAGCTCTCAGCAAAGAATACCTATGTTGTACAGGAAGTATCTGCTTGATCTCCATGAACAATTATTCCTTAAAGTGAAATTTGAAAATGTTTTATGCTTTTGGACTTAATATTAAAAATTAAGCAAATGGCTCATAGCTAAAATATGTGTGGATGTGGGGGCTGAAGAAATGACTCGGTGGTTAAGAGCCCTGGCTGCTCTTATAGAAGATCAAGGTTTGGTTCACAGAACCCACATGGAGGCTAACAACCATCTGTAACAACAGTCCCATGGGCTCCCACGCCCTCTTCTGACCTCTTTGGGCATTGTAAGACACAGGTGCTCTTACCTACACGAAGGCAGTACACTCATACACACAAAATAAAATAAAAAATATATAAAAATAAAATAAAATGTATTTTTGTGTTTCTTATAATTAAATTCAATAAATAAATGGACACATAATATACATTATAATATGTTTTAAGTGTTCTTACCATAACTGAAAGCCAAATTCTTATTATTTGAAAACAATTTTCAGTAAAATATTAATAGCAATGATAATACATAATTTAGAGCAAGTTCTCATTTTATTTACTATTTATTATCATATTTACCTAGCAATAATTATAGAGAAACTCTAATTTCATTATGTTTAAATATGAAACCTGATTCATGGAAGAATATGTTAAATTACCAGCACAATTTCTAAAGTCAGTGTGTGAAATGTCAGATTAAGGCCTGATCTTTCTGTCTCTAAACCTTGTATTCTTTATTTTCTTTATTTTATTTCATTCTATTTTATTTTATTTTGGGGTCTTTTTGAGACAGGGTCTCTCTGTAGACCTAGTTGGCCTGGAACTCACTATGTAGACCAGGCTGGCCTCGAAGTCACAGAGATTCACCTGCCTCTGTCTCCCAACTGCTAGGATTAAAGGCATGTGTGACCATGCCTAGCATATCCTTTATTTTTTGAAATAGTTTATTTTTATGTTTGTGAGTGTATTGTAAACATGTATGTAAGTGCACCTATGTCAGACAATGCTGAGGAGGTTAGAAAAAAGTGCCAGATCCCCTCGAACTGGAGTTACAGATGGTTGTTAGCTACCATGTTGGTGCTGAGACTTGAACCCAGGTCCTCTGAAAGAGCAGTCACTGTCCTTAACTGCTGAGCCATCTCTTCAGCCCCCAAACCCTACATCTTTAAACATATTACTGTGTTTTTATAATATAATGAAAAGGAATTGCAGACGTCGATTTTCTGAACACTGAGCAGGGATTAGCTGTATCTGGAACTTGGAGTAAAGCTTAACCTTGTAACTTTCATTGGCGCTGGAGCCTCTGAGAACAAAAGGAGGACACAAGCTCTTTCTGCAGCAGGCTCTTTCTTGTCTGAGCTGGGTTCCCCTTGGTGTTGGAAACTAGAAGAAAGAGGAGTTGCTGGATGATGTACTGTTTTAAAAGGTTATAAACTTAGCACAATTTCAGTCTTTGGAAGAAGCATCACCAGTTCTAACTAGTTATTATGTTCAATCAGCCTGACTTCTAACCACAGCAAACTCCTGTTTTCTTAGGATCCAAACACCCTGCATTTCCCCTATAATTTGTTAATATTTTTTAACTTTCTTTACAAAAGTAATACATTTTCATTATTGAAAATGTAGACGGCAGCTGAGGAACTTAGAACTCCTGCACTGCTCACTTAAGTCTTCAGAACCAGGCAGAGTCAGTGTTTCTCATCCTTATTGAAATCAACTCTTTTGAGAGTGGCCCCAGGGCCAGGGCAGACTCAGCAAGCCTTTCATATCTCTTCATGTTGTCCAGTGAAAACAGGTGACCCTGAGGCATGGCCAGACTCGACCCTGAGGCATGGCCAGACTCTCAAGTGCCTTTGGGATCATCAGAGACAGGTTACATAATACAAGTTCTTGATCCAAACTTGAGAAAATATCAAATATATTGGCCAGTCAATGATGTTGTATGGTAAATGGCTAATCATTTGATCGAGTGACCTCAATTCCCAGTTCCCCTGGACAGGAGAGAATTTACATATCACTGTCAGAGGGCAAGAGGGCAGCTTCTGGTACCCAGGAATCCTCTGTCTAGATGAACCGCCCCAGGGAAGTGGCAGGGTGCCATTTCTGTACCAAGAGTTGGAAGTAATTTGCATGTTGAACACTGTAATCAAGAACAAGCGACATTTGACTCTACTAATTAAACAATCCTGTTTTCTCTTTGAAAAAAAAAGAGGTAATTGAAAGACATATAAAATAGAAAAAAATAATCAGAGATGCTTCTCTCTTCAAATAATGACTTTGAGGCAGAGATGTACTTACAAAGACAGAGAGAATTAGCAAGTGTTGTAGGTTTGAAAACATTCTTCTGCAGGACAAAGTTCTCTCACTGATATTTTGGGGTGTGAAATTAAATATCCCAAATTAAAATGGCACATCAAATCAATTTATGCTATGGTAAAATTAGGTCAACTAATTATGAAGAATCAAAAAAGAGAATAAAAATAATCAGTAGTTGGGTTAAGTGTTCAAATTTAAACAGTTTAAATGTATACTCACATTTAAATAATTTAGTATAGACTTAAAAGAATTCATGGTGGTTGAGAAGTGACTCTATATGCAAATCAGTAAAAAGTTTTTATGTGATCTCAGAAGAAAATAGACAAAGAATATTTCACCACACAATATATTAAAAGATAACACAACAAATGAATCATTGAATTGGTTTTGTATAATTTACACAACTGTAACTCTCAGAAATTTTAGAAGATAAAATAATGATACCATCTAGCAAATCACAAAGGTCCATATTCACATATAAATCTATTCCAATAAGAAATCGGGTTAATCTCAAAACTCTTGATGAAAAATTAGCAATGATGTTGTATAGTGAACTTTTGAAAATTCCTCTCATGATGACAATCATTTAATTGTAAATACTGTATAAGACTAGAGAAAAAGGTACAATTTGAAGCTGTTATCAATATCAGGGTGAGATGCACCAATCTGAAGAGAGATGGTATGGTTTGTATTAAACGCCCCTCCCTTATGTGTTAAAGTCTAGTCCTCTGCCAGTGGTGTTATTCTGGAAGGTTTCTGAAACATGAGGCAGTAAGGCCTGTCTGGAGGAAGCAGGTAAATGGGAAAGAGTGTACTTGGGGATCCATATTTCCTGACCAATTCCTATCTCCCTCTCTCTGCTTCCTGTTTATCATGAGGTGATCACCTCTCTACCCTATGTTCCTGTCACCGTGATATTTTCGCCACATTCCAGAAACGTGGATCCAAGTAATAAAGAGCTGAATTCTTTAAACCATTAGCAAAAAAGATCACTCCTCCCATAAGATGTTCACAGAGGATTCTATGAAAAATAGCTAATAAATAGAACAGTTCCATAGTTCCATATATCTAATTTTAAGATATCCAGAAAATCGATGGAAAAAGAAAAACCTGCTACTAATCTTATGATGTTAAAGTTTTGAAGGAAAGAAAAAGCCAAGTAGATTGAATAAACTACACACCTGATGGACAATGAAAGGAAGTTTACAAAAGGAGAAATGCTGTTAGCACGCCACCACCAATATCAGCAGACAAAATGAGATAGTTGTTCCTCAGTGAATGAGTCCAGTATGGACAGAATTTCACTGAGCGAACACACTACGAATCAGAAAACCTGGAAGTATATAGTAACTAAATAAGAGGTAAATTATAGAAGAAAGATGGTCATTGAAGATTACATAATGTGCAGACAAGGTACCAGATGGCCCATATGCCTGCCCAAGTCATTAAAGGCAAAATTGTTCTTTAATGATTATTGAAGAGCACTGTTTTTGTTAGTTAGCTTTCTGTCACTGTGTCAGAACCTCTGAGAAAAACTAAAGAGGGAAGATTTATTTTGGCTCATGGTTTCAGAAGTTCAACTTGAAGCCTTCAGGGTCCCACTGCTGTGAGTCTATAGCAAGGCAGACTACAATGTTGCAGAGAGTGTGGGGGAGAAAAGCTGCTCACTTTACTGCAGGCAAGGGGCATAAAATCAGAGTAGAAGGGAAAAACCAGGGCCTCCAAGAACCTGTGACACACCTTGGAAAACTGATCCTATCTCCGAAGGTGCTCACTCTTCTGCCCCAAGGATGCCATCAAGTTATGAATCAGTCATGATAAAACATTGATGAGGTCAGAGTCCTCAGGAGCTAACCACATCCCCAAATCCAACCTCTGAACATGACTGCATTGGGAGCCATCCCTTTACCACATGAGAGTTCTAGGAGAACACTTCCTATCCAAGTCATGAGTGTTATGTTTGGCAATCCCTGTATGTGTTCCAAACCACCCACTGCTCAGTGTCATTCTGTGACATTTATAAACACAGTTTCACATGGATAAATGGCATGAGGTTGCATCATATCCTTTCCAGACATTTATTAAATATTAATTTAAGCAGTAATTTTCAGAAAAAAACAAAACTTTTTTTTCAGAATAACTTTGCTAGATGAAATTATGCTAATTAAATGTATTACATAGTAATTTTAGGCTACTGAACTTGAAAATACTTGAAAGAGTTTTCCAAGATATTAAAATCGCAATTATGATTATTTGAAATTTATGTACTTTTATGACATTTTAGAAAATTTGTATATAAACTAATAAATATTGACTATATGCATATAGAAAACTCCATTTCTTATAAAATAGCTAAATTTTGTAATTATTGTGAATATTTCACAGTAGGAAACCTCATAAGAATAATTAAATCAGTGTCAAAGTGACAGTTCTCGGGCATTTTATCAAGACCACATTCATGAATTTAAGAATATGTGTGGGTATGTACATATATACATATATAGATAGTTCTCTCTCTCTTTCTCTCTCTCTCTCTCTCTGAAAGTCTCTTCAACTGGTTACATCATAGCCTAATTCAGGACTTTATCCTGCTATTTGTGTGTTAATTTCGTTCAATTTCTCTCTTGTGTCAATGTAACAAATGCTGATTGTTAAATATAGTGGTACCAATAACTTTCCCATTCCAATCTAATAAACTCTATTAAATTTTATTTAAAACATTTAGACATAGGATAACACGTTCTTTTAGATATTTAACAAAAATGTCATTAAAGTGTTGAAATTTCTGTTTTTCAGTTTATAATATTATGAAAGATATTGTTCATTTCTTTACTTCATTCCTATCTAAGTCATGAGTGTTATGTTGAGTGGGTGACATAGGAACAGGTGCAGTTAACTGTCAGTAACAGGTGAACAAATGCCCAGGTTTATACATGTTATATATAACCTGTATATATATAAACTTCTGGAAAATATATTATGGATTTACTACGTAAGCATAGAAAAAATGTAAAAGTAATAGAAAAACAGATCTACTCAAAGCAAAACAAATTATTCTAAATGAAAAATTGTGATTACAACCTACAAATGAAAATTCTTAGTAAGAATGAGAGACTTTTTTAGTTGGAAAGAGAAGTATTTAAAGGAAATATGTTAATACTCTAAGAGATCAGTTTGTGTATTTTTTGGTTTGCTTGTTTTTTCTCAGCAGTCTGTGGTAATCAAACATGGAAAGGATAAATTGAGAATTTTCTTAATGTAAGAAAATTCCCCAGTTTCCTTATCTTTGAAGCATCTTGTAAATGAACACATCTCACACATTACACACATGGGGTGTCTATGTGTACTAGTTACTTTTCTGTTGCTATAATAGAAACACCATGACCAAGGGAACTTATAAAAGGAAGAGCTCATTTAGCTTATGGTTCCAAAGGAGCAAGAATCAGTCCATCATGGTCAGGAGGCATAGCGGCAGAGGTGGTTTGAGTAGGAACAGAAGATAAGTTCTCACATCTTTAAGTAGACACAGTAAACAAGAGAGCTACCGGAGATCTCCCAAGGCTTAAGAACTCTCTAATCCCACCCTGGCAGTGGCATGCTTCGTCCAGGATAGCCACACCTTCTAAGACCTCCCAAAACCATGCCACCAACTGAGAACAAAATGTCCAAGTACTTGGAGCCTATGGGGGACATTTTCACTCAAACCGCCACATTATGGTTTCACTGGCACCCACAAATTTATGGAATTGTGCAGTCACCAGTATAGGTTTGCTTATAAACAGATTTCACAGTATCCACTCCATTCTCTGGATAAATTAGGAGGTAAGACCATCCTTTTACTCTAAATGCTAGGTTCTTCTAGGGGAAGTAAGCCCTGTGATAGCTGGAGAATATGTGGACTGTTTCCATCTGAACCCTTAGACAGCCTAGAGGAGTTCTCTCCTCATTCACAAACATGCATCTTCATAACCAGAGTTGATGGACTCTGCAGTGCACATGCATGGGGCTGTACAGATGGCTCAGCAGTTAAGAGCACTGGCAGCTATTGCAGAAAGCCTGGGTTTGATTCACAGCACCCACAATTTGCTGAGCTTGTCCTGATTGTGGTTTACAGGTTTTACAGCTGTGTTGGATCGTATTGGATTTCTGCCTTGGTAGCTTGCATAGGATCTTCAGGAAGAGAGTGACAGGTCAGTTCCAGCCCCACTGTTCCATGTCCTGCTGCAAAGAATGATCCGTCATCAGCAACAGGGTCTTACCTTCAAATAAGGGGAGGAATAAAGGGCTGTGGAAATAGCCTGTATTATTATGGGAGTCTCTTGGACTACCCTGAACAAGAACATGAAGGGACGTTCCCCTTGCCTGGCACTGTAACTTTTATTATACAGCCGTCAGCTATACACATGCACTTACATTTACATTATATGTATATTTTGGTAGGCTTATTAAATACTACATTTCTTTTTGGCTTTTCATAACCCCTAAGCAATATTTATCTCTCTTTCCTTACTCTTCCACTGTATAGCCCTCCTATCCCCTTCCCAATTAAAGTACATTCTATTTTCCCCATTGACCTGATGATAATGCCTGTGCCCTACTAACCTCACCCCCCAGCTCCTTCTTCCCCTCCCGACACATGGTTCTCTGCACTCTACAGGCTCCTGGGTTTGTACCAGGCTATACCCTCACATCTGAGAACCTGGAGCTAAGATCCACAAGTGAGGAATTCTATCTGTCACTTGCTTTCTGAGTCTCGATTATAATACTCAGTATAAGTTTCTACTTCCATCCATTCACCTGCAAGTTTCATGATTTCTCTTTTCTTTACTGCTGAATAGAACAGCATTGTGTAACTATATCAGCTTTTCATTATCCATTCATTGGTTAACAGCATTTAGGTTCTTTTGATTTCTTAGCTATCGTAAAAAGGGCAGGAATAAACATGGCTGGGGATGAAACGCTGATTTTATCAAAGTGTCCTAAGACTAATTTTTCCCATGCATCTTTTTCAATAATTTCACTTAATTTCCATGAGTTAGAATTACCGTACATTTCTCATGACTACAGAGATTCCCCATCAAAAGCAATAAAATAAAAATATTTTAACGAGAACTTAAAAATC
Source organism: Nannospalax galili (assembly GCF_000622305.1). NCBI lineage: Eukaryota > Metazoa > Chordata > Mammalia > Rodentia > Spalacidae > Nannospalax > Nannospalax galili. The sequence goes on from NW_008340206.1 coordinate 2,644,358, forward strand.
TTGATATTAAATTTTTTATGATGTTTCCTCATGCTTAGTGGTTCTATCAAACACCTCAAAGGAGTTAAAAAACTCACCTATAAATATAAATATACTAAATTTCCCAGTGAAGAAAAAGA
>NW_008340206.1:2644603-2648512 GCF_000622305.1 Nannospalax galili
TCCTCATGCTTCTATCAAACACCTCAAAGGAGTTAAAAAACTCACCTATAAATATAAATATACTAAATTTCCCAGTGAAGAAAAAGAAGGAATATTTGGAAAGTTAACAGTTTTTTTCCTATTAGAATATAGATACTTCAACTACTGAGCACTTACACAATCATCATTAAATTTAATATTTTTTAATGAAGAAAAGTCTGCTTTGGAGAGATGGTTCTGAAGTGAAGAGTTGGAATTGCACTCACCTATAAATATAAATATACTAAATTTCCCAGTGAAGAAAAAGAAGGAATATTTGGAAAGTTAACAGTTTTTTTCCTATTAGAATATAGATACTTCAACTACTGAGCACTTACACAATCATCATTAAATTTAATATTTTTTAATGAAGAAAAGTCTGCTTTGGAGAGATGGTTCTGAAGTGAAGAGTTGGAATTGCACTTGCAGAGGACTGGAGTTCAATTTCCAGCACTTGTGTTGGGCAGTTCACAACTGCCTGTGACTGCAAGGTATCCACATATACATATAACATGCATACATACACACAGTTAAAAATGACAGACCGTATTTTAAAACGAAGAAAGAATCCATGGGTCTTTAGAGATGACTCAGCACTTAAGAACACTGGTTGCAGGGCTGGAGAGATGGTTCAGCGGTTAAGAACACTGACCTTGAAGAAGACCGGGGTTCAAATCCCAGCACCCACCTGGCAGCTAACAACTGTCTGAAACTCCAGTTCCAGGATATCTGAAAGCCTCTTCTGTCCTCCATGGGCATTGAATGACACGGGTGCACTTACTTACACGCAGGCATAACACTCATATACATAAAATAAAAACACTAAATAAAATACTTAAAAAAGAGAAGTAGAAAATATGTGGTGTTTTCTTTTTTGGAAAAAATAAAAGAGCAGCACTGGTTTCTCTGGTTGAGAATCTGGGTCCTTTCCCAGCACACACATCACCTGTAACTCTAGTTCCAGGGGATCCAATATCCTCTTCTGATTTCTATGGGCATTACACGATACAGGTGCACCTACATACATGTAGACAAAACACTCGTACAAATAACATATAAATACATGAATAAATAAATACTTTTTCAAAAGAAAGAATCTTTAGAGCTAAATTCCAGATGACATTTTCCCACTTTCTTCTCAGCTTTGGAGGATATTCCATGCCCAAAGATTTTCGTCAGAAATGATTTACTGGGTGGCAGTGGCTATGATGATAGCTGTCAGTATAGCACTTGAGTATCTAAGTACAATCATCAGCATCCATGTAAAAAGCCTGACCCAACAGTGAGCAGTCCAAGACAGGTGGATTCCTGGAGTTCGTTGGACATCAGTCTAGCTAACAAGGTAGCACCAGGTTTGATGATAAATTCTTTCTCAAAAATATAATGTGGAAAGTGATTGAGAAATGTTCCTGATGTTGACCTCTGTCTTCATATATACATGCACACAAACATACATGTGCAGATACATATGAACACATACATTTATAAAAGAGATTTTATTACTGATGGTGGGTTTTTTTTTGCCAAAGTAACCTAAATATAATAGAGTTAATTAAAATATAATGGGCCAATCGTTATATCAATGATTAATAACATATCACAATTGCCAATGAAATGTGGTATTAGAATTTGCCACTAACTTGCTGTTTGTTATTTAGTGAAGTGCATGATTTATAATTGATGGCTAGCACAGAGATTGTTAATGAAGTTGAAGGGATTTAAATGGTTTCTGACAAATTTTCAAGATTCCACAGATAAAATCACCAGCTTGACAAAAAAAAAAAAAGGATCCATTATCATTCGCATTTTCTTGAGACACTGGTGTGAAATGAAGAGTATAAACATTTTATAATAAAATAGAAAAAAGTGTTTCCAGAAATGCTTGGACAGGAAGCTGTTTTTGTGATGAAGCAGGAAATGGACTAATTTAAAGTGAAAGGTCTTAAGTAACTGGCTTGGAGAACATATTTGGTCTTCTTTTGTTGGTTCTGAGGTGGAAGGGGGTTCAAAAACGGGAAGGCTATTGCAGGTAGTGGCTATGTCCTGACCATTCTAAGCCAGTTTCCAAAGAACGTGGCTGATGTCTTGACATGATAACTATAGAAGTTCTGTTTCAGCTCCCAAGATTCACACAGTGAGGAAGTTGGAGGTCACAATTTCATTGTTTAGATGGTCTGTGTACTAAAATATCACTGACTACACTTTACACACTAGTATCAATGAATTAAAGATTTATTTTTAGAAATATAATAACGGTGCATAAGTGCTTGTTTTCTCACATTTGCTGTGAATTTTTCTCAGCACTTTATGTAGAAATCATGTTAGCTCTCATATCAATGCTATTGTGTTCCATTAAACTAATCACAATTGAAGCTAAGGCTAGAGCCTTCTAGAAATATGCCAGGAAGGATTTGACATAACTTCCTGTCAATCTAAAGAAATAGTTTGAAAACCTTCTCTGGAAATGTTTATGTTCCAAGTCAATACCTTCCATTTTGAAACTTGCCTTGGTAGAGGTAGGTAAATTTTGAAAATGTTTGTATATAGGCCACAATATCTAGATTTCTGCGATAACCCAAGGGATTTCATTATAATATTATAATATTGAACTTTTAAGTGCTCATAAACTAATACTACACAGAACGGTAATGTGCACTTTATGTGTCTATCTACATGCTCTTACAGTCAATGGAAAATACCAGAAATAATCACAATTATCATTATTGTCTTCCCTTCTTTAAAATTCTCCTGCTAAGCATTCACAATGTATACTCCAAGCAACAAAGATGTTTAATGTGTAAATGAGTGCATTGCATTTGTTTTACATACTCATTCTCATGTATATTATAGCTAAAAATCAATGTGATTCGTAATAAGTGGAACAGATTCCTATTGCTGAAATGGAGAACATCTGCCACGTGCAAGAAGTAAGACTTTTTAAGCATCTGAATGTAATGTGTTCGCACCGAGGGGAAAACTGGAAAAGGCTCAGTAAAATTGTCCCATTAATGCCAGAGGAGTGTGCCAATCATATCTCCCTGTTCTCTGAAAGTCTTTATTTGTAAGTCCACTAGAAAGAAAGGTGACCAAAGGCATTGGAGACCAGGGCATGAAACCATTTTTTGAGGATTGTAACATTTAGGCACAAAGTCTATAAACCAATATAGCTGATACACAGCACTAACAATAATAAAACATGGCATGAAAGCTGTGAGCTCTGCGCTTCCTCTTCCTCCCCTGTGTGCCATCGCCTTTCTTCACTTCCTTTGTCCTCTTCCTCCCTCATTACCTGTTACACTTCAAGCAGTGTTTTCAGTAGCTGAGCATCAACTAAGTGCACAGGAATAAAAGCAACTTCTATTTACAGAGACTGTAGCCAAGCGATGAAGATCTTACTTTCATATGAAAGTTAACATCCTGACTTTTTTTCCTACAAGAAACTCATCTCACCTTCAAAGATAGGCACTACCTTAGAGTGAAAGATTGGAAAAAATTTTGAAGCAAATGGCACTAAGAAAAGAGCAGGCATTACGAATGTAAATTCTCACAAAATGCACTTCAAAGTAAAATTATTCAGAAAAGCTAAAGAAGGGCACTTCATTATGATCAAGGGAACAATTGACCAAGAAGACATTGGCGTCACAAACATACATACAGCAAATACTGGTAAATTCAATTTCATAGAAGCAGTACTTCAAGACTTCAAGACAGATAGTACATAATATTACTATCTACACAGGACAACTACATAATAGTAGGTGGTTTCACTATAACACTTCCAATAGAGAGGTCAACTGGAAAAAGAAAACAGAAAAATATGTAAATTAAATTGTATCATACATCAAATGGACCTAAAACAAATCTACATAATAGTCCAACAAAGAACCAAAG
>NW_008340206.1:2648531-2657222 GCF_000622305.1 Nannospalax galili
CTCAGTAGCACATGGAAGTGTCTCTAAAATATATCACATGCTGGGGCACAAAACAAACCTCCAAAAAATATTGAAATGTCAGACTACACACAATAGAGCTCAACATCAAGAACAAAGATGCACTTGTAATTACAGGAACTCAAGGAAAAACAAGTTCATAATCAACAACATCTGAGACAAAGGGGGAAACTTTACAACAGACAGCAAAAAGACCTAGAATATTATAAGGGAATATTTTAAATCTTTGAGCCTATTAAATTTGAAAATCTAAATAAATGGCTGCATTTCTAATTTGAATTAAGTCACCAAATTTAACACAAGAAGAGATCGATAGCTTAAATAGTCTCATAAGAAATAACAAATTGAAACAGCAATAAGAAACCTCCCAACTAAAAAATGCCCAGGCCCAGATGGGTCCACAACAGAATCTTACCAGACTTTCAAAGAAGAGCTACAATCAATACTACTTAAATTACTCAAAAAGATAGAAACATGACCTCTTAACTCTTATGAAGCAAGTGTTACAGTAATACCAAAACCAGGAAAAGACACAACAAATCAAGGAAACTATAGGTCTATATCCCTAATAAGGATAGATGCAAAAATTCTAAATAAAACATTCAAAAAATTGGATACGGAAATACATCAAAAAGATCAACCACTGTGATCAAGCTGGCTTTATTCTAGAAATTCAAGGATGGTTTCATATATATATATAATTGATCACATAAATAGATTTAAAGACATGACAATCTCATTAGATGCAGAAAAGACCTTTGAAATATCCATCACACATTCATGATAAAAGTTCTAGAGGGAATTACACTGGAGGGAGCCTACTTTAACACAATTAAGAATATATACAGCAAACTCACATCATACTAATTGGAGAAAACTTGAAGCATTCCCATTAAAATCAGGAACAATCCACTACCCTGACTCCTTGTTAGTAGACGGTTTAAAGCCCTAGCTGGAGCAGTCAGAGGAGAGGGGAAATTAAACAGGTACCAACTCGAAAAGAAGAGGCCAAATTGTCCCCATTTGACGACACAAGATCAAGAATAAGAGATTCCAAAAATTTCTAAAAAATTCTAGAGATTATCAACACTTCAGCAAAGTGGTTGGGTACAAAATCAATTTACAAAAAATCAGTAGCCTTTCTATAGAGAAGCAACAAACGAAATCAGGAAAACACTTTCATTCACAATAGCCTCAATAAAATAAAATAAAATATCTAGGGATAAACCTAACCAAAGAAATCAAAGACTTCCTCAGTTAAAACTCTCTTAAAAACCAACAATGCAAAAAGGATATATTTGCAGGAAAGGACTTTCTGATTTGGACGTCAGTCACTCAGGAATCAACAATTAATAAATGAGACCTCGTGAAATGAAAAAGTCTCTGGACAGCAAAGGAAACAACCAATAGAGGGAATACAGAGTCTACAGAGTGGGAGAAAAATATTCAAAAGCTATTAATATGACAGAGTATTGATATCTAGAATAAACAAAGAACTCATAAAACAAAGAAGCAAGAAAACAAATGCTCTGATTAAAAAATAGTTTATGAATCTTATTAGAAGTCTCAAAAGAAGATAAAAGTGCCTAAGAAACACCTCAAAAATTATTCAACATCTTAGAAAGTTAGGGAAATGTAAGTCAAAACTACTTTAAGATTTCATCTTACCCAAATCAAAATGGCTAAGAGAACAGATGATACCAAATGCTGGCACTGGTGCATAAAAGGGGAAGCCTTATCCACTACGATGAGACTGAAAACTGGAGCAAGCACTGTGGAAATCCCTATAGAGAACTCTTAAGAAGCTAGAAGTGAATCCTCCATATGATTCAGTTATAGCACTACTCTGCATACATCCAAAGGAATCACCCTTCTGCAAAGATAATTTCAAATGCCAGGTTTGTCGATGCTGTTTCACAATAGCTAAAAATTGTAAACAACGTGAATGTTCTTCAGCTGCTGAATGACTAATAAACCTGTGGAACATTTACAAAATGGAGATCTACTCAGCTGAAGAGAGAAACAAAATCATGAAATTTGCAGGTAAATGAATGGAACTAGAAACGGTTATCCTAAGTGAAGTAGCAAAGACTCACGAAAACAAGTGACCCATGTGTGGGTCTTAGACAAGTTCCAACTCCTTGGTTGTGAGAATATATCCGCATGTGACCGAAGGAACCAGGAAACTGGAAAGGAACCATGGAGGGAAAGGAGAGAGAGGAACTCTAGAGAGGGGGACAGTAGGAGACAGTTGTTATTGAGGAGTATTTGGGAAAAGGGGGCATGCTTTACGTAGGGACAGAGTACGGAGTGTTGAAGTGTTGTTCACGGGAAGTGAGGGATAAATAACATTTAGATGGTGTGAACTACTGGACAGAAATGTATTAGTTCAAAGTCCTATTGAATAATACTATAATATATATAGGGGTGCATGTGTATAGCTGAAGGCTATATAACAAAGAACACAGTGGCAGACTGTGTGGTTGCCAGCTGTGGCTGCTCTCCTCCAGCTATGGCCACTCTCCTGCTCTCTCACTTCCTCTGATCAGTCGTCTGGTCTGGACCCCAGGGCTGGTGAGGAGTCTGTGCCAGCGTCGCTGCATTCAGACACAGGAGACCAGGTTCAGTGACACAGGTCTGCTTTATTGCAGGAAGGCACAAGCTTATATAGGGATAGTGGTCCAATTACAGCACAGCAAGTAGGATACCTTGTTAGCATAACGGGTTTAGCATCCTATCACAGTACAGTAAATAGGATATCTTGATTCCAAGGGTAGTGATTAGGGAGTGATGAGCTCTAGGCATCAGTTTCATGATCTGCCAATGGGAGCAAAATGTCACAAGGTGTTCCTTGTGGCTCCAGGGCTCAGGCCTGCTGTATGGCTGTCAATAAGACTTTCACCCTAGGCTCAAGCCTGTCTCCCACAAGACAAGAGAAACCTCCTTTTGATTTGTTGGTAAAGGTAGTCCAAGAGACTCCCAAAATAACACAGACTGTTGCCACAGCTCTTGGTCACCTCTCAGAATTTGAAAGTAAGTTCCTATTGCTGAAGACAGGACATACTTTGGAGACAGAACTTGGAACAATCGCTGTGGAAGCCTTTACCATGGAAGATAACTCTCATAGCTTCTAAGTATACTATGCAAGTTACCAAGGGAGAAAAACCAATCAATGGTGCAACCCAGCTGTAAATCCTAGTAAACAATGACTGGCCCAGCAAACTATTGATATTGGTGCAGAAGCAGCACTTTTATCTTGAGGGCAATGAACAACTGTCTAATTGGAATTAAGGCTCTCTCAATTGGAAGGCCCATATTTGTGTACTGTAAATATAGTCAGATACACATGGCTAGAGAGGTTATAGATCCCAGAGAAAAATAATTTGCCCCATCTCTAGATGAACATAATTTCTTCTTGTATTCTATATATGCATCTGCATATTTACAGACAAGTGCACCTCTCACTGCTCCTCAAAGCTGCTTCTTTTTGCAATAGATGGAGATTATTAAAAAGTTACAAAACTGGTCAAACGCAGAAAATAAGAGTCTATGAGCTACTTAGCCCTAAGGAACACATGTTCAATGCAATGTCTATACATATGTACATATGATGAATGTGTCTCTCACACTCTCATCAGTGAAATTTCCTCATGCAGCATATAGATTAACACAGAAACCCACAACTGGCCAGCTACAGAGAACAAGAGGCTGTAGAGTGCTTATCCCTGAATACAACACCTATTTAAAATTCCTGCCTCCCAAAGCTCAGGGTTCGTTGCAGAAGAGCAGGCAGAAATATTGTAAGAGCCAGAGGGTATGGATGACCACAAGGAAACAAATTCCAGAGAGCTGTTCAGTTACTCATGTGAACTTACCACAATGATGATAGCATGCACAAGTCTCATGCAAGTTCAAATCAGACAAATTCCCACCATATACATGTGGAAGAGGCTAAGAAATCCCAACCAAACCTAAAAGCAGGCATGGTGGCACAGGTTTTTAGTCCCAGCAATGAGTAGTCAGAGACTGGTGCTTGCTGGTACCTGTGTAGTCTCCTTGGTGCATTATAGGATGATGAGATGTATTGCCTGAGAGGGAAAGTATTCAGAACCTGAGGAAAATCACCTCAGCTTGCTTTCTCACATCCATACACACGCACAAACACTTGCATGCGTGTCCACAAATGTATGTTCATACTCATCCACATGAAAAATCACATTTATGCATGCACAAACAACACACACACATACATACACACACACACATACACACACACAGACACACACATACACACACATACACACCATACATACACACACACACACATACATACACACACACATACACACACACAGACACACACATACACACACATACACACATACTCATACATACACACACATACACGCACACACACACACATACACACACACATACACACACACAGACACACACATACACACACATACACACACATACACACACACATACACACACTCATACACACACATACACGCACACACACACACATACACACACACATACATAACACACATACACACATACACAAACATACACACACACTCATACACACATACACACACATACATACACACATACACACATACACACACATACACACACACATACACACACACACACATACATAACACACATATACACATACACAAACATACACACACTCATACACACATACACACATACATACACACACATACACACACATACACACATACTCATACATACACACACATACACGCACACACACACACATACACACACAAACCTATACAGAGACAGACAAAAGTATCTACTTTCAGATCATGCCCCCAGGGTCCTTAATATCAATTCTCATCCACTTTCTCTATTAAAATATTCTTTCAAAGGCCAAAATAAAGTTAAAAATATGTCCAGATTGATTTGAACCAAATTATTATTTTATAGTAACTTGATTTCTTTTAATAAGTAAATATATTAAAAAACTATGATTCTCTTTGTCATCAGTTTGTTATTCAGTATCTTACATTAGATTTGATCAAAGAAAAAGATTCTTCCCCACAGTGAGTTTGAGAAGCACTGTTGTCTTGACTAAGTCCACAGTTATCAAGACAATGTTGACTGAACAACCAAAAAGGTCCTTGTCTTTTTAAACTCTTGCCTTTGATGTATTTGCTTAAGTCACGGGGAGAAAACATAGTCAGGACCACCACATTCCTGAGATGTAAAAGAGCAAACAGGAAAACTGACTGTGTCAGCACTGTCACCATTACTGACAAACCATGGGAACTTAAATATGAATTAGTCATGTGTGTCCCCTTCTAGACTGAAAGTTCAGTCCTGATCACAGTGCATCCCAGGGGATATCTGGAAACACTAGAGATATTTTTGGTTGTTCCAAATGAAGGCTTGATACTGTCGCCTTGTACATAAAATACAGGGTAACCACGCTGCAAAACTTTCTCCAATGAGCAGAACCATCCCAGCAAGAACTACTCAGCTCGGCTAACCTGCAGGGCAGAGACCGAGAAACTCTGGCGGAGAGATGTGGCGCTAAGGAGAAGAGAAATGAAAGCCTTCTGAGGGAGCAACTCCAGCTGAATGGAATCATTTTAGTGGGTACTACCATGCAAACGTTACAGTGTTTCCCATTTCTCTGATTCAGCCATGGTTTCATTCATCAAATATCTATAACTATGTTAAACCACAGCTACACGGCAAGGAGTAGGAAGTCAGCATTTCTGAAACATTACTTCTTCTCATGACTGGCCAAGCCACAGATAAGGAATGTGTTAGCAAGTCATTATTTAGAATTGTATATCCTTGTGAGATTAGTTATATAAATAGAAAATTTTCTAACCATTTTGGTTAATAGTGGGGAGACACAGACAGAGAGAAACAGAGAAAGAGACTCACACAGAGATTCTTCAGGCATTCTAAAACTAGAGTAACCAAAAAAATCTTCCAGTTTTTCCCAAATGCACATTTTTTTCCTTCTTGATATTTGGTTACAGACCCAGGGCAATAATGCTGGGGAAACTGGATGAATCATCATCATCATTTCTAAAGCAAATGCTGAAAAATATTTGTGAAGTAGAATTACTTAAAGTTTACTCATTTTTTTCTCCACTTTTCTATTGCTTCTGAGTCATTTCCATGTTTAAAGAAAACGAGGATTTTTCAGAGCGTATCTGTGAATGATGCTTTGTGAAAGTCACCTTCAAAGTTTTTAATAAAGTATAAAAGAATCTGAAAGTCAGAGCTAAAATTGACAGTTTACCTTAATAATGAACTCTGATGAAATCAGGAAAATGTCAAATACCCCTAAAGGACTGAATTTTGAGTCATTCAAAGGTAAACAATTTGCTAAATCTTAAGTATTACCCTCCAGAGTTGATTAAATTCTCACAAAGGCTTAAAATTTGCTTAGTTGACCTTTATTCCGGTTTTCTTTACATCTGATGCTTTTCATTCAAAACCTCTTTTACTATAAACAAAAATATAATTAATGATTGGAACAAAATAAGGAGCAACAGAAAATGTTTTTCAGCTTTGAAGGCCAAAGTTTGTTAAAGTAACAGGTGGGAATTTAGTACTGCCTGTACCAACTAATTTTTCCCTAAAGAAAATGAATTATTGTAAATAATTTGTAGCTATCTTCTAAGTAATAGAATTGAGGGCATATTAATAATTTTGGTAGCTAACTCAAAAAGGAGAAATATAGAGGTACATGAGCATAATTTACCTAATTTATAATAATATAATGAAACAATTTAATTCGAATGACTGAGGATACCTTAGTGGATAGGTACAGATGCCACAAGTTAATGCTACTCCTAATTTAATAGTGAAAAACACAGCTGTATGTTGCGATAGGTGATACTTACCTGAAGGGAACAGAAATAAAAATAAACTTGACGTGTACCAGACCCACAGTTTCTGAGGAGGTGTTTAGAAAGACTAAATGAGAAACTATTCTATCTTGCTCTTCTGTGGCAAAAAAAAAGTGTTTATTTCATCTTACAGGTTAATAGTCGTTATCCAGTGAAGACAAGACAGAGACTCAAGGCAGGCTCTTGAAGCAGAAGCGAGGAACTCCATTTCTCTGGGTCTGCCATCCTCAGCACACACAGCTTATCCCCTAGGCTAAGGCCAGCTCCATTCTACACCAGCCACTGTCCTTGGTGAATGTTCCACAGTCCTGGCATTTCTAATATGCTGGGTTCTCTGTAATAACTGACTGAGGCTGCCCCATCAATGGCCTCTCCTGGCCTCTCTTCAGGGACTCCAACCCTACCATGGGGTGCCCAGCCTCAGCTTCTCCCCATAACCACATTAATCCTGCAACATTCATACCACCAAAATAAGTATCGTGTGGACAACTTTTACACATTATCACATTTGGCTTCTAGCTTGAGATGCATCCTTGGCTGCTTTGGCTGAAAGCTTCAGTGTGCTAATCTTGAGAAATTCCCTATAGAAGATTTCAGTTCAGAAATGCCAGTCTCACGTCAATCACAGCTGATTTCTCAGGTCCAGTAACCAGTATACATTATCCCAGTAAAACACATAAGATTTTGTTTCCAAAGATTCTTAATGTAATTTATCACACAAACAGCCCTGATAGAGTTTGTGCTTCCGACACTAACAAGCAAGGCCTCAGTTGCATGCATTGATCTCAGTACTAAATTCAGAGCTTCCACAGAACAGCCCACTAACCACTAGGATTCAACAACTTTCCCAGCCCAAATTTCCAAATGCAACTACAAGCTTCCCATTAACCACATGGTCACATAAGTCACTGCGACCTCCTACTTCTCTTGGTAACAGTTCCTGATCCAGTTTGCTTTTGGTTGCTGTGATAAACACTATGACCAAAAGAAACATGGGGAGGAGGGGTTTGTTTCGTCTTCCACGTTGTAGTCCATCATCCAGGGAAGCCAAGGCAGGAACTCAAGGCAGGAGATTGCAGCAGAGATCACAGAGGAGTGCAGCATGCAGGCTGGCTCCCAGGCACAAATTCAGTGATCTTTATTATGCAGCCCAAGCCAACCTGCCTAGGATTGACACCACCCACAGTGGACGGGGCCATGCCACATCAATTAGCAATCAGGAAGTGCCCCACAGATACAGCCACAGGCAAGTCTGATGGAGGAAATCTCTCAGTTGATATGGCAATCTCACAGCCAAGATTAGCCATCATGGAAGCTCAGTGCTACTTTAGGGGTCTGAAGAACTAGAGGTCAGAATTCTTGCCAGGCATGTGAGTACAGCCAGCCAGCAACGTGGCCTGGGATATGAGGCAGAAATTATTGCTGGCAAACACTAAAATACTACTGTCTTTCAAGGAGAGCAAAAGATAAGTTAGCATCCTGAACATCGTGACCCGCAGTTCATCCTCAGGATATGTCAGGGTCCTCACAACTGAATGAAGGGCTACAAGTCACCATTCCGAGTTGAGTCAGGGATCTATCACATAGTAGTTCTGATAAAGTTACTTGAATATAAAATGAATGAATGATTTCTCAAGTATTATAACAACTGAGATATTAAAACAATAAATAATAACAAGGCAACTTATACTAAAAAAAGTACTCTAATATTTGAGTACCTCTCAGTCTTTGATAAATAAGCACACGAGGATCCAAATAAGGC
>NW_008340206.1:2657897-2663027 GCF_000622305.1 Nannospalax galili
GGAAGGCTTGAGTCTCACATAAGAATCAGAAACTACAAAAGAAATTCACATGTTAAAGTCACAATGAAAAAATAATAACACGAAAAACCAAAATAACATATCCCTGCCAAGTACCAACAGTCCTGTAAAGGAGTACAGTGAGAACCCACTAGAGAGAACACAGGACATGGAACTCAAAAGAACAATTATAAACATGATAAAAGAATTCAGTGAATTTAAAGAACACACAAACAAAGAAATCAAAGAACTGAAAGAAGATAGGGATAAACTTCTGAATGAATTCAGAAAAGAGCTAGAAATATTGAAGAATACACAGGCTGAAATGAAGAAGGAAGTGAAACACTCAGTAAGCCAATTAGAAACAACAGGAGAAAGCCTCACCAATGGGATGAATGAAATGGAAAACAGAGTATCAAGACTGGAAGATAAAGTGAATGAATTAGACCACTCAAGCAAAGGTTATGAAAAATTTAAGACAATACAAGAATGGAATATGCAAGAATTGTGCGACACCTTAAAAAGACCAAACTTACAAATCATAGGCATACAGAAAGGAGAAGAATCTCAGGATAATGGTATAGACCAGAACTTCAACAGATGGTAAAAGAAAATTTCCCCAAATTAAAGAAAGACATATCCATACAAAGTTCCCCAAATTAAAGAAAGACATGTCCATACAAAGACATGTCCATACAAAGCATATAGAAAACCAAATAGACAGGACCAGAAAAGAAACTCTCCATAGCATATTATAGTAAAAACACTAAACATACAGAACAAAGAGAGAACACTGAGAGCTGCAAAAGAAAAACAAGTTACATTTAAAGAAAAACACTTCAGAATTACAGATGACTTTTCAGTGCAAACTATGAAAGCCATAAGAGCCTGGACCAAAGTATTCCCAATTCTAAATGACCACAGAAGCCAACCCAGATTACTGTACCCAGCCAAAATGACTATCATAGTTAAAGGGGAAAGAAAAATCTTCCGTGATATAAATAGGCTGAAAGAATTCATGTCCATAAAACCAGCCCTTCAGAGAGTTCTTGAAGCAATATGAAGAGCTGAAGAAAGGAGTGACTATACCCAAGGGCCTGTGGAAAGTAACCCAATGAAGGTATAACTGTCCCCCACAGTTAGGCAGGACTTTTGACCTATCTTCACATAGATGGAACTGGTAAAAGAAAGGAGCCAGGGGCTCCTCCCAAGCCCATGTGACCACTGAGAAATAGATCCTCAAATGGCCTTAGAGTAAGCATAAATTGGTTTATCTGAGCCAACTGTAGGGTCTTAAACACCCAAAAGGAAAGTATAACCAAAGATTAATGGGGTCAATATAATTGTTTAAGAGTCCACGTGTATAGCTAAAAGCTACATAACAAGAAACAATGCCCGACAGGAAATACCTTCCTTTGAGTTGTTGGCCAGGGTGGCCCAAGAGACACTGAGATAGTGACCCAGCATAGAACTTGGGTAATGAACAGCAGACTCCAATCTTATTTCAAGGAATATTGACAACTGATGGATGCTAGATGATGAACAGCTGATCTTCCTAAAACAAGGAACTCTGCTAGGCTGACTAGATTCAGCAGATGGACAAGCACTGGGGAATGGCTGGGGGCACTGACAACGCAATGGACAGTAACAGGGATGACAGAGTATATGGGTTCCAGTCAGGGGGGAGGCTATGGGAGGGTGCCATTTCGCATGCGGGTATATAGATGAATAAGATTGTTTGGGCAGTTCTGTATGAAATACAAAAAATCAACAATTAAAAAAATGAGTTATATTTGAGGAAGAAGCATACAAATTTGCTTCATGTTAATTAGTAGAGGTGAAAAACATTATCATTGAAATCTACCTGATGACTTTATAGCCGTACTCAAGTGTCAAGGATCCTAGTGCAACCAACTGTAACTAGTAATAATCAGGTACATAGAGATTAGAGACACATGTGCAAGCATCTAAGTGTTAGTTGCATTAAACATGAGTTTTTTCTGAATGAAACAGTATATATTAAAATGAAATGGAGATCTTTTTTAAAGGATAGAAACTCATTCAATTTTATGTCTTACAGGGTTTATATTGAGTTCAATATTGTATAACTGTATTAATTCAACTGTGAACCTAAAAATTTTAAAGCCACCTTTAAAAAAATTTTTTATCTTTGCTCTGGAAATTGTTATTGAATATGTTAATGCTGTAATGAAATGCTTCTTGTAGTCATGTGGTTATTAAATGAATAATTAAAAACGACAAAAGAGTAGCTAAGAAAAAAGTAAATCTCAAACTTTCTAGGATTGGAAGCACTGTGAAATGTGGAAAGAGACATCATAACAGGAAACGCAAAGAGCCTGTGATGAGCCAGCAGTGCGTGATTAAAGAGGAGGAGGGTTGGATTTGGCCATCATATCCTAGTTTTATGAATTATTATATGTCCGAATTGAGTTAGGATCTTCTAATTGAAAAAAAATTCAATTAGGAAAGAAATTAATAACAAGGAGAAAATTAAAATATCCCTATATACATAAGTGAAGAAATCCAACTCTAAATATATATGTCAAAATTTCCAATAGTATATAGACTGAAGTAAATGAATAAAATAATGCACTAAAATCTACTTTATTTTCTAAGATGTAATAGAGGTTTCTATAGGATTTCCTGATTCCTGATAAGAACAGGGAGTGAATAAGTGGAGATATTGCAAAAACAGAAAGTGAAGACATTTCTGAGAAGCCACTGGAGGGCCTGCAACATGGATCAGAGGGTATAGGTTTCTCATAAGCCTTAGGACCTGGGACCCATATGAGAATAGGAAAGAACTGACTTCCACAAGTTGTCCTTTGACATTCACATACTATCCTTGACCTCCTCTACACACATGTACCTGTGCACACACACACACACACACAAATAAATAACAAATAAGAAATAAATATATACATACATCAATAATAAAAGTAAAAAATATGCAACATTTCCAAAAGAAATACATTTAAAGATTACTTCCAAAAAAACGGAGACATTTGTACATCCAAAAATAATAAAACTGGGGTGGAGAGATGGCTCAGTGTTAAGAGCACTGGCTGCTCTTGCAGATGACTTGAGTTCCATTCTCAGCATCCACATGGCAGCTAACAACTGTCCGTAACTCCTATTCCGGAGATCCCGTGCCCTCTTCTGATCACCCTGGGCATTGCACAACACAGGTGCAGTTTCATACATGCAAGCAATACACTCATATATGTAAAATAAAAATAAGAAATAAATATTTTTTAAATAACAAAATTGAAATTTTAGCTAATAAAGAATTAATAAATTGTAATATTTTAAACTATTACTAAAATAATCGTAATAAGCCTCAGTGGTTCCCAAAACTGCAGATGAAAATGATACAGGAAGATTTAAAACAATGAGGTGAGTCATGACAAATCCAGCTCACCACTGCCCAGGGTCCCAAATAAATAAACAGAAACAATAGACATGTTAAGGACTGTCTCAATATTATCAATGAAATAGTAATTCTAAGAACACAAACTTCAGTGTCATCTGACCTCTAGATTCAAGTGGTTTTGATCAGACATGTTGAGAATTTAGGAATATGTTCAAGGAATTACGAATCAAGGGGAACAAATTCCATTGCCTACTGATATCAGAAGCCTAAATAACACCACACCCCCAACAAATAAATGTAAGGAAAAACTGAAGAATAAAATTAGACTATGAATTAGAGGGAATTTTAAACACAAAACAACCTACTGAAATGTGTTCGATTTTTTTCTTAAATTCTTGTTTGATATAACTCGATATAAATGAAAATGAAAAGCTAAAAGAGCTCAGAGACTGGCTGGACATTCCAGTGTGTTTAGGCATTGGTCTCTGGGAACTGCAGAGACAGCTCAGCACTTACAAGCACTTGCTGCTCTTCCAGAAGAGATGACCTGCATCAATCACATCAGCAGTTCACAGCAGCCGGTAACTCTAGGTCCAGGATATCTGCTGCCCTGTGGCTTCTACAGGCCTTTCCACACATAGTAGGGTACACATACACACACACACACACACACACAGGCATATAAATAAGAAATAAAATAAAATCTTTTGTAAAATGTTGTTTTATTTTTAAGTACTTTATTTTTTTAATTATTTATTTAATAACCACATACTTAGAAGAAGCAGCATTTCATCACAACAGCATTGACATATTCAATAACAATTTCCAGAGCTAAGATGCATCTCTTTCAGAAGTGGAAAGCATTTCATTACAACAGCATTAACCTATTCAATAATATTTTTCTGAGCTAGGGTACATCTCTTTCAAAATTGGCTGTACATTTTTAGGTTTACAGATGAATTATTACACCTATACAATCTTTTACTCAGGATAAACTGTATAAGACATAAAATTAAATGAGGTATTAAACTTTAAAAAAGATCTCCATTTCATTATTAAAATATAGTTTCATAGAGAAAAATTCATTTTTAATGCAATTGACATTAAGATGCTTGCACATGCATTTCTAATCTCTATATATCTGATTATGTAAAATGTTTTTTATTTAAAGTTAGATAGTAATTATGCATGGTCACCAAGTTCCAAAATTATCCTATTTTATTGATAAGTACTTTAATGTTTGTGGATATAATTTATGGTATATATGCCTATCTTCTAGATAGAGGATAGGTTTCAAACACTGGCCATTAATTGATAGTAATTCAGACAAGAATTTATAAACAAGAGAGGGAAGTATAAATTTAACATTTTCTCTATTTCTGTCAAAGCTTGAACTTTCTTAACAGATTTTAAAACTGTTCAGAATGTGTGAAAAGTAACTAATGCCATGACAGACGGAGTAACACAGCCTACAGCACACATGAAAATAAAGTTCTGTGCAAAAGGGAGAGTTTTCACATTGACATGGCAGGAAAAATCACTAAGTTCTCATAAAATACGACAAAAATAAATAAGTAAAATTTGGATATGGAGGTGCATGCCTTTAATAACAGCACTGAGAAGACAGAGACAGGTGATGACTGTGAGATTAAGGACAGTCTGACATGGTTCCCACAGGGAGTCCCAGATTAGTGCTTCATAATGAGACTGGGTCTCAAAAAAATCAGAAGACATAT
>NW_008340206.1:2663089-2666123 GCF_000622305.1 Nannospalax galili
AAATAAATACACACAATAAAGAGAATAATTATGACTCTGAGAACTCAAAAGAAGAAATAAAATTTAAATAATAAGTCTCTAGTAATGCTGATGAATAAAATGAGAGTAAAATCAGAAGTGACAAGCTCCGATGTTCACAGACAGCAGTCTTGCAAACTAAATGAAGGAGTTACAGCAGAATCTGCACACTCCATAAAAGAAGAAATGTAAAAGCATGCCCAAACATTTTTAAAATTTTATTTAGTTTTCTATTTTATGTGTATTCGTGTATTGCCTGCATGTAGTAAGTGCACCTGTGTCATGCAATACCTATGGAGGTCAGTCCCCTGGGACTGAAGTTATGGACAGTTGTTAGCTGCCACATGGGTGCTGGGATTTGAACACATTTCTTCTGTAAGAACAACCAGCGTTCTTAACCGCTGAGCCATCTCTCCAACCCAAAACACGCCCAAACTTTTTTTTTTTTTTGTCTTTTTGAGACAGGGTCTCCCTGTAGCCCCAGCTGTCCTGGAACTCACTATGTAGACCAGGCTGGCCTCGAACTCACAGAGATCCACCTGCCTCTGCCTCTCAAGTGCTGGGATTAAAGGCGTGCGCCACCATGCCCGGCTGCCCAAACATTTTTATTACAAATAAACTAAATTTGTTTAAGTGGATAATTTTCAAGAGAAATAAAACCTACTAATTATGACAAAGGAATAATGGACACGTGAACCTTGCTTGTTAAGAATAGCATTGATCCGCTGGGTGTCTTGGTATACTCCTTTAATCCCAGTACCCAGGAAGCAGAGGCAGATGGATCTCTATGAGACCGAGGCCAGCCTGGTCTAGCCTGGTGAGTTCCAGACTCTGTCTCAAGAAACTAAAACAAGGACTATAATCAAAATCATAATTTAAAAATATTTCTAAAGCACTGGGAGGAATTGCATCAATTATTTAAACATAATTTTAGAGTCTATATGACTTATGATTTTTCTACACAATTGAAATTGGAGCGTGAGCATGCTTGTGCTAATATTATGAATTCAGAATGACCTGTCTTAAATAATAACTGCTAAGAATTTTAAATCACTTGTATTTATGAATATTGAAACAAATGTCTTAATTTCAACAAAATATAGATGAATAATAAATAAAGAACAGAAGGGGTGGGGAAATGGCTCAGTGGTTAAGGGCACTGATTGTTTTTGCAGAGGACCTGAGTTCGATTTCCAGTACCCACATGGTGGCTAAGAACCGTCCTAAACTCCACTTCCATGGGATCCAAGTTCCTCTTCTGACCTATGATATGGGTGAACTCACATATACACAGGCAATATTCTTATATGCATAAAAAATAATAAATATTAAAAAAAGAACAAAGGGATGTGTTCAGAAAATGTGCGCCTAGCTTTTCATTCATAAAACAGCCTTTTTACTATGACACATCTGTAGATTAAAGATACAAGACAGGATCTCCTGGCAAGATGGCTCGGCTCGCAAACGCTCCTGACACCAAGTCTGATGACCTGAGTTGGTCCCTGAAATCCATATGATGGAGAGAGATAACAGACTGTCACAAGTTGTCCTTTAATCTCTACATACTTGCCTTTAAACATAGATATATACATATAGATGTGTGTATATGCATACAAGCACACATACATGCACGCACAAAATAAATGTAATACAAAATTTTAAAGAATTCATATTTGCATTTGAGGCAAAGGAATCATTTGATTAAGCTTGAAACTAATTTGTAAAAACACAAAACTTGGAACCAAGGGAATTTTGGTGAAATGTCACCACATATTTCACAAACTATAAAGCAAAGCCTACCGTGAATCAGAGAAACTTTTCTGTGCTCTGGAACCTTCTATGTCAGGTAAAACCAATTACTGTTCAGCTTCCAGCATGCATGTTCCAGTCAGAGTAGCTCCTGTGGCTACACAGACTCGTCAAGGACTGAACATGTGGAGAGGCAGCTCTCCTTCTGGCTGGCAGATGTAACACCACAGACAAGAAAAATATGCAGCCTGGCCCATGGTTCTGATTATTGAGAAGAACAAGGCACACACCAGATCCTAGATTTTGTGACCAGCATAGAAGTTCCAGCACCAGAGGAAGGAAGCTGCCATCTTCCACTGTCTAGTTCACCTCTGCTTCCTCCCGTTCCCTTAATTAAATGTTAGCACTCAGATCGTCGTTTAAGTGTCTTCTTCTGGGGGATCCAAAATAATTCAGAATAGAATGTGTCAAGATTATTTACTTTGATATAATACATTTGTACCTAAAAATAACATTGCTAATGTCCAATTGATTTTTCTCTGAGCTAAAGTTCTGTGCTAATCATTAGAAAAATAATATACCTAATACTGCCATTAATTTAGATCAGTGACAGTACATCTAATCTTTCAGTCACAGGAAGGACATCCAAGATGTATATATTAATTGACACGTTTGAATAAGGGTACGTATATTTGGTTGGTTGATATCAGGAACTACTTCCATCTCAAAAAATTAAATAAAAGAGTAGCTGGGTAGATGACCAATGTTAAGGAGCAGTTACTGCTTTCAGAAGACCTGAGTTTAGCTTACAACATTCATGTCAGGTGACTCACAGCTGCCTGTAACTCCAGTTAATTTAAGGGGGCTGGGTGCACTCCTCTGGCATCCGCACACAGCTGCTTATACCCACAGAGGCACACGCACATACACACAAATAAATGTATTATAAATATTTAAAAATATAAATATTAAGCCACCAAATAAAATACCAAAGAAAGTAGCTTTTTCCTATCTTCTAAACATTGCTCGTGAAACTACTTAAGATAAAACAGGATCAGGGAGGTAGCTCAGAAGAAGAGGTGTCGAAGGTCAAGCCTAAGAACCTGAGTTCAATCCCCAAGACCCATATGGTGGAAGGAGATAAAATGGACAACTGACTCCCACAGGTTGTCCTCTGACTTCTACAGGTGCACCAATGGCATGGGCAGAACACACACACACTCACACACACACACACACACTCACACACACACACACACACACACAC
>NW_008340206.1:2666437-2688032 GCF_000622305.1 Nannospalax galili
GAGGGTCAATTAATGCAGCCACTTTATAAATCAGCTATGGAGCTTCCTCAAAAAGCTAGAGACTGTACTGCCATATTACATGGCCCTACCACTTCTGGACATAGCCTCAAAAGACCCTATATCCTATTACAGAGATACCTGCTCATCCATGTTTGTTGCTGCTCTACTCACAACAGAGAGGGAGAAGGATCAGCTTGGATAACCACCAAGTGATAAACTGATAATGACAATGTGTAATATAAGAATCAAATTGTATACCCAGGCATGGTGGCGCACACCTCTCGTACCAGCACATGAGAGGCATAGGCAGGCAGATCTCTGGGACTTCAAGTCCGGCCTGGTCTACATAGTGAGTTCTAGCCTTGAATCTTAAAAATTATGTATTTAACTTGGAATACCTACAGAAGCCAGTAAGACTGAAAGGTGGTAGGGAATGTCTTTGCGTGAAGGGTTAGTAGAACACAAGGCAATTGAAAGTAGAGAAGGAGAACGCTGTGGGTGCACAGTAGGGAGAGGTGAAGAAAAGAGGTAGATTGGAGATGCTCAGCCTATACAAGGAGTATATAAAAAGCCATGTGTAAACCTACTGATTTGTAAGCCAATTAAAAATAATGATTTAAAATATATAAGAATTTATCCCATACTTGGTTGAATGATGTAACTAGAAGACATGGGTTTTTTGGTTGTTTTTTTGTTTTTTCCTTAAATCCCACTATCAGGCATGGGATATTTCTTTGTATGTTGTTGTTTAGGGAGGCCTTAGAGGCCCATAAAAACACAGGCTTTATCCATCACCCTTGATGGCCCACAAGAGCTAGTTGTTAAGATCCTATTGCTGAAGCAAGATATTCAAAAATACCAACTGGAACTGAGCAGGAACTTGACTCTGTGCTTACTAGGTTTCATAATGCTGTAAGGTGCTATGCAGAGAGCTGGGGGAGAGAAGCCATCGGTGTTCTAACCCAGCTGTGAATCCTAAAACTGGACTATCAACCTGTGAGGCATAATGTGCTCACTGGTGCAACAGTGGTGAGATGTTTGTAGGAGTGACCACTATCTAACTGGGTTTGAAGGAAACAAGGGGTGCTCTGTAGGAGGCATGTCTCTGTGCTTACTAGGTTTCATAATGCTGTAAAGGTGCTATGCAGAGAGCTGGGGGAGAGAAGGCATCAGTGTTCTAACCCAGCTGTGAATCCTAAAACTGGACTATCAACCTGTGAGGCATAATGTGCTCACTGGTGCAACAGTGGTGAGATGTTTGTAGGAGTGACCACTATCTAACTGGGTTTGAAGGAAACAAGGGGTGCTCTGTAGGAGGTATTATAAACTTGATACTGAAATCAGGTTAAAAAAAACATAGCCAGTGAGGTCACAGACTGTAGGAGGTAGTTGACTTGACCTATGTTGTTTAGCTAAATTGACCTGGTATCAAACTGCTTTCTAAATACCTACGTTTCCCCCCACAGACAAATGCTGCTCTCAGCCTTAGAGAAGCCTCACTTTTCAAAGAATAGAAGTGAATACAGACTTTTGCCTGCTCAAGGAGCTGAGGAGAAGGGGCGTTCAGTGATCGGTCCTAAACACGAGGCTTTCTAAGCCTCGGGGATGTTGCAGAAGAAGGGTAAGAAAGAATAAAAGATCCAGAAGACAGAAAGGGGAAGACAAGTGGGAAATGCCATCTTCGGGCTATGATGCAGCTGCTTCAATTATGAGCACACAGCAGTTACAGTTACCTGCATTGGGCCACCACAAGACCGGGCCTGTGAGCAGCCAGTTCTGGGTGAGGAAGACTCATGGATCGCTATCCCTCCATGCTGAAGTATTGAATACTGAATGATTCAGCGGGGAGAGGATGCCCGATATTCTGATGTGTTCATTTTGGTTCACCAAGCTCCAGTGGAAAGCAACACTCTCATGATCCTGGAGAAGATCCTGGTTAAACTCACTGAGTCACAAAACAGAAAGATATGGACATCTGAAAGGGAAGCGAGGGGATGGGGGGATTGACAGGGATGAGAGGGAATAAGAAAAGGCTGGAGTATGCGCCATCAGAGTGTGTAATGTATGTGTCAAAGAACAGGTTCAATCAATTAAAAATCATGAATTCAAAATTACAATGTTTTAAATAAAAAAACTTACACTAGATTTAATTAAACTAATCCTATGATGGAAAATAAAAATGATTAATAATGTAGTTCAATTTTTTATTTTAAGTTAACTAATAACAAAGTGTTTAAATATGTGTGACCCTATCAATGCACCTAATGACATTGCAGGATATTGGGAAATTCCTTGCATGTTTGTTCAGGATTAACTTGACTATAGAGGAGATTTTCTTTAATGTCCACATGTCACTCAAGATATCCAAGTCTCCTTTTCCTTATCCAATGGGCTTCTATATATCTACACATCCTATACTGTTATTTGGGCTGAGTAATAATGGGCTGATGATTTTGTACTGAAGGTCACACATTAAAAAGGTAGAAATCTAGGGGCTGGAGAGATGACTCAGCAGTTAAGATCACTGGCTGCTCTTGCAGAGGATCTGGGTTCAATTCCCAGCACTCACATGGTGGCTAACAACCATAAATAATTCCGATTCCAGGGGATCTGACCCTGTTCTTCTGACCTCCATTTCATGACATGGATGCACTTACATACATGTATGCAATACATTCATACAAATAAAAGTAATAAATAAAAAATACTTAAAAGAAAAGGAGTTGCTCCTGTCTCTGCCCAGGGCTCCCTTCCCTTTCCTAATGAAAGGATGCTTTCCTTCTGCACTTTCTTCTTCAATTCAACCAGCTTTCCTCTGATTTGGGAATGGACGAACCAGCCCTGGAGCATGCAGTCAAACACTCTGTCTGACACTGAAGCCAGTGCCTGCTTGACATGTTCATTTTACTCTGTGTCATCTGGCCAAGGAGACATTGCACTGAAATAACTAATGAGAAGGGAGAGGAAAGAAAAAATTTAGAGAGCTCAGAAATTAAAATGTCAGAAGATGGCATAACTATGTTAAAAATGTGTTTTAATTAAGGAAATACATTTGCCTTATAAATTTCAAAATGCATTCAGTGTGAATGAAAAGATAAAGACAATTCAAAAGGCGTATGTGGGGGGTGCATGCATGCAATTGCATTACTGAACTACTTCTCTTCCCCTTCGTTCACTACTCCCATGTACATGGTTCACAGGTCAGCAACGTACTAGGTAGGAAACATTGTGGCAGCTTGACCGACAGATCCCACAGTCTTTTGAAGAAGTCTCAGTTGGGGGATTACTCAGATCGAATTGACTTGTGGCCATGTCTATAGGAATTGTCCTGATTTATGATTGATGTTGGGGGCCCAGCCCACTGTAGCCAGTGTCATCCCTGGTTAGGGTGTCCTGAGATGAGTAAGAAGAGTAGCTGAACAGAAAACCAGAGAGCAATCTGACGCAGCACTCCTCCGTGGTCTCTGCTTCAGTTCCTTCCTTGAGTCCCTGCCCTGGTCTCGGCTTTCCTTGATGATGGCCTGTAATGTGTAAGTTGAAATAAACCTGCCCCTCCCACACAGCAACAGACCACACTAGAACACTGACTGACAAACAACCTTGGTCAAACAACTTAGTTTTGTCTGTAACACCCAAGCAGTCATATAAAGTATAAAACCAGCACGTATTACTGTATTCCAGTAAAACATTTTCCGAAGAATGTGATGAGGCAGAATTTTTTTAAAGTCTATTTTATCGTTTGTAATTATGTATTTGTACGTATCTGCACCTGAGTATAATGCACATAGAAGTCCTAAGAGGGCATTGGATCTCTGGAATTAGAGCTACAGATCCTTGTGAGCTGTCTAACATGAGTGCTGGGAACGGAACTTAGTTCCTTTGCAAAAGCAGTATGCCCTCCTAACTGGTGAGCCATCTCTCTAGCCCAGGTCATACTTTTTTAAATTCAGGTATGATTTAAAAATATACCCGAAACCATAAAAATAAAAAGAGTGGGCAATTCAGTAAGTGGCATGACTAGAGAAGAATCCAACAGAAAGAAAAGAAAATATGACTGTAAATGGTTTTTTTTCAAGCAATTCCCTTGAACTTAAATTTTATCGTAATTATTAACACATGTTAATCATGCCAGCTAACAGGATCCACCATATGTACACTGAGCATTCATTGCTTTCATTCCCCCTCCCTTTGTTCTTGACTCCCTGTATCTACTCTCTCCAGCCTTGAGTCCCTCTTAATTTCTTTCTTGCTTTTGGCGTTCATCCCTTCTGCTTTTCCCCATCTCTGAAGCGCCCCTCCATTCGTGACTTCCACAAGATTTACTCACCGGTTTTCTTAAATGCATGGGACTCTGGTATTTGTCTTTACGTTTGGCTTGATTCCCCATAATGTTGACTAGTTGCCTCAGTCTTGAGGGAAATGGTCAAACTCCCTTTTTGTGCCTGAGTAGAATTGTGTTGTGAAAACACACCATGTTTTCTTCATCTATTCATCCAATGAAGGACATCCGTATGCGTTCCACAATACGGCTGTCAAGTGGTGCCACAGTAAGCATGGATGCACAAGTATCTTTTTTGGCACGAAAACTTCATCCCCTCTGGATGAAGACAGTGACAGAATTGTTGGGCCATATGGTGGCTCTAGTTCTCATTGCTGAGGAATCACCACACTATTTGCTATGATTGTTGCACAATTTACATGTCACCAGCAGCACAGA
Source organism: Nannospalax galili (assembly GCF_000622305.1). Lineage (NCBI taxonomy): Eukaryota > Metazoa > Chordata > Mammalia > Rodentia > Spalacidae > Nannospalax > Nannospalax galili. The sequence goes on from NW_008340206.1 coordinate 2,671,155, forward strand.
ATCTCCCTTTTCTCCACCTCCCCACTAGATTTGCTATTTATTTCTTGCCCTTTGGTGATGGCTGAACTAACTGCATTGGTTTTGATTTGTGCTTCTCTGGTAATTCCTGAAATGGCATTTATCATGTTTTCGTTGGCCATTTCCACATCATAGTTTTAGAAATGTTTATGTAGTTCTAAGCCTTTGTAAAATGGCATTCATCTCTCTGGTGTTCCTGTTTTTGAGTTCCTTCTGAACTCCGCATTCACATTTGTGAGATACATCATCTGCACATATTCGCTAATGTTCAGATTCTATGTTGGAGTAAACTTATTTTTTGTTTTGTTTTGTTTTGTTTTGTTTTTGAGAAGAGGCTCCTTTAACCCAAACTGGTGTGGAACTTGCTATGTAGAGCAGGCTGGCCTTGATCCACAGAGATATACCTGCCTCTGCCTCTGGATTGCTGTGTTTCAAAGTGTGCACCACCTCACATGGCTGAGTAAACTTAATTTTAATCCCTTCTGCAGTCAGTGCTGACTTACCTGTTCCAGATTGCTCTCTCAGAAACTTAGGCTACATTCACTTTAGCTTCAAAATCCATTTGGTTATAGTTTGGAATGTATTTTTATGCTGTTGTATTAACCATTGTTAAACGTGCATGAGAAAATTTCAGAACTTTGTATCTTGATCAAAACTCTACCTAGAAATATAAAAGTCAGTTTCAAACTGGAAGCACTCTCATTATCTGATTTCATTAATTTGTTTTGCATTTTTGGAAATCACTAAATTCGGTTCCACTTTTCAAAGAAGAAAGACAATAAAGGCCAGGGATAATTATTGAAACCTTAAAATTTTAATTTTTACAAGAACAAAAGGCAGTTTTCATTTCACAATGAATTTCTCTTGATTAAGAGTGCCATCTTCAGGGCTGGAGAGATGGCTCAGTGGTTAAGGGTGCTGGCTGATTTTGCAGAGGACTCAGGTTTGATTTCCAGCACCCACATGGCAACAACCATCCATAACTGCAGTTCCAGGGGAATCTGACACTCCCTTCTGATCTGTGTGGGCATTGTACCACACGGGTGCACTTACATATATTCAGGCAATACACTCATACACATAAAATAAAAATAATAATATATTTTATAAAAATATTTCCATCTGCAAATGTTGCTGTAGGTACCGCCCAGGCAAGATCCATACATAGGTGCTATCGAGCCACAGTTTGCTTTTCTGGGGAAGTAAACCATGCCTATTATCTAAAGCTAAGCAGATCAAATTCTACAAACCTACATAAATGTACCCTTCTAAATATTGTTATCCCACATGTATTATTTCACTGTAATTTTCAGACAACACTTCAAATACCTGACAAGACATTATGTTTGAATTCCAAACAGAGTTAACACAGCAGAGTTATCAAGTTGGATGAGATTCGTTATGAGAAGAGTGCCCATTGCCAGCACTTCTCCATCAGGAAAATCACCCAGATCACTAGTAGCAATCAACATGTTCATTCACTAGTTATAAGCATAATTACAGGAAGATACATATCATAAAACTGTATTTTACAAACATCATTATTATTAACTAGGGTAAAATTAATGTAGTCAAACACACTCTAGGTTAAAGTTAATGAATTTATATCCAGATATAAATCCAAATGCCTCACTGAGGAACTATATTCACCTCTGTAAACATATTTTCTCATTGCAAGAAATAATCCTAATAAGTTCCACCTTAGCTTAAAACAGTTTTCATGAGGAGTAAGTTTTAAGTACAGAAAGTGGTAGGAGAAGGCAGAGCAGTGCTTGGGGAGAAGGGAAAACTAACACTGAAAATTTTGAAAAAGCCATGTGGAAGCTTACTATTGTATAAGATATGTATAGTTCATATTTTTTGTTGGAGCTACTCATACAAGGGATAATGTTCCTCCTGAAAGCCATAGATTACTAACTGTGCTGGACAGCTTTAGTTGTCAACTTGACACATCTAGGTAGAGGAAAGCTCAATTGGGAAATTTCCTCCACTGGACTGGCCTGTATTCATGTCTTTGGGGAATTTACTGGATTGTTTAGTGATGTGGGAGGCTCCATTCCACTCTAGGTGGTACCACCCTTGGGCGTGTGGGACTGTATTATAAAAGAATGCAGGCTGAACACAGGCCAGAGGAGGAGCCAGTAAGCAGCATTCCTCTATGGTCTGTGCTTCAGTTCCTGCCTCCAGGTTCCTGCCCTGAGTTCCCTCAGTAAAGAACTATAACTCCAGAGATGTAAGATAAAATCAACCCTTCCTCCCCAGGTTGGTTTTGGTCAGTATTTTTGTTGTACCAATAGAAAGCTAAGACACCAAAGAAAAAGCTCAGTGCCAGGTGTGGAATACTTCTCTATTTTTGGTTACATGTGTCCCAAAGACCCTCCAAACAATACAAGGCATTGCCATTGCTCTTGGTTGCCCACCAGACCTTGATGGTTAAGTCCTAACTGCTGAAGCCACCATAAACATTGTCATAGAACAAGGAGAAATAAAGATGGTACAGACCTGATGATCAGCTTTCATAATTTCTGAAGGTGTCTTGTGGACTGCTAGGGAAAAGTTCAGCAGTCTTACCTAGGTGTGAACCCTATGAGCTACCATAATGACCGGAATGGCAAGATATGCCCAGGGGTGAGTTTTCTGATTGGATTTAAAACCCACTACACAGGAGGGAACACATGTCTGCTTCTGTAAATCTGATCAACAACTGATGTTTGGAGAGCTCACAGGACCGAAGGGTGTAATGCCTCCTACTATTCTAATAAATGTATCAAATTCTTCTCTAAATCTGCACTTCTACAGCAGCTCTCAGACCTTAGCAGAGATTTTCTCTGTGAAGAAGACAAGGATAAACCCAGAAACTCAGAACCGGTCAAAGCACAGAGAATAAGGGTCACTGGAGTGTTCAGGAAAAAATGAGACATCTATATCACACCGTCTCCCCAAGGCTCAGGGACCATTATGGAAGAGGGGCAGAAAGATTATAAGAGCCAGAGGTCAGGTAGGAAAGGAACAAAGTTGTCTTCTGGACGTGCCAGGACAGCTCCGTTCATGAACTCACAGTGGCTCTGGTTCCCTGCACAACACCAAGCCAGTAAACATTTCAGTACGATTTGGAGAGGAATTCATGACACATGACCCTGAGAAGCTATGGGCAGATGATGGCTTCTCAGGGAGGGACGGTCATTTTTTAAGTTTGTGGCCCCTAGTAGGTCAAACATGCTTCAGTGAACAACCCCACACACCCAGGATATTAGGAACGGCACGAATGAGACACCATGGGTTATGAACAAAAAATACATGAAAATGGAGGAATAAGAGGAAGGGGGTTTGGGAGGCGCAGGGCATTAATATGATCAAATACATCTTATGAAATCCCTAAAGAATTAATAAAAATTATATTAAAGAAAAATAATAAAAGGACCAAAGTGTTGTTAAAATAACTTTCCCATTACAGCAATAAGAAGGGGCCTTTAAACCCTAAAGTATTCAGAGCTCTCATACCTGTGAGCAATCAAAAAATTTTAGGCTTTTTTTTCTTTTTGAATATATGACCTTTTTGCCATATTTAGCCACATATGAAAGTCAGCTAGGCCAATGCTTTCTGATGTAGAGCCCCAAGACTCATCCCTGAGATTCTGAGTATTACTGTAAAGGATGCCAGAGATTATCTGAAATGCTTGCTTTAAGATTTATTTTATTTTTAATTATACATATAAGTATTTCTCTGTGTTTATATCCATGTGATATCAGTGCTGGTGGAGGTCAGGTGTGCAAGATCGTCTGTAGGTGGAGTTACAGGTTGTCAACACCTCATGTGAGTACTGAGAATCAAATCTGAATCCTCTGCAAAAGCAGTGTGCACTGTTAACAGCTGACCTGTCTCTCTAGTCCTGACACCAAGAACTTTTATATGTCCAGGCATATATAATCACGCATGCTTAGGAAAATATTGACTTATTTTTAATTTTAAGTTTATGACTATTATGGCTCATATATGACTAAGAAAGATTTCAAAGCTGAACACTGAAACTTCCTTAATATTCTTCTTTGTTACACAAAATGTATCTATTTTGTTTGTTTTCCTTTTTTAATTACCTGTGTTATACTAGACATGAAACATTTCTGATAATTTTGCATTTTGTTAGAAGGATAGATTTGGAAATTAAGAAACTTTATCATTGTCCTGAAAATGATGTATCACAGTGTAGCCCTGGGTGGCCTGGAATTTACCTGACTGGCTTCAATCTTGCAAGAATCCTACCATCTCTTGTTCTTGGCCACTAGTACTACAGGTATGTAGCAAACAGGATGTTAAGTAGAGAGATATCAGAAATAATTTGAGCATTTTTATAAACACTTTTGTCTAGGAAATCAGACTTCAACACTTTAACATTATAGAAGAATTGTGATAAAAATGAATCATGTATTATTTTGTCCTCTGTGGAAATGAACAAAGACTATCTGAATCCACAAAGTCAACCAACAAGATTAAGAAAACAGAAGCTCTCTTGGCCTCAACAAAATTAGAGGAAAAAAAAAGAGCAAAAAATTTAAAAATATTGTTTTTGACTTTCTGTTGACCATGACTTAACACAAACACAAATCAGAGCTGGACTACTTGGAAATCTAATGCTTATAAAATGTTTGATGTTTCTATTAGTTACTTCTCTGTTGCTGTGAATAAACACCATGACCACGGCAACTTAAAGAAGGGAGAGTTTATTGGGTTTATGGTTCCAGGGGGATATGAGATCATCAAGGCAAGAAGGCATGGCAGCTAGAGCAGAGCACTGAGCACTTACATCTTCAGGCAAGTAAAGGAGGCAGAGATACAGCAACTGCAAGTGGGGCAGGGCTATGAACTGTCAAAGATTGCCCTGGTGACTGGCTTCCTCCAGCATGCCATACCTCCTAAACATCTGCAAACAGTGCCACCAACTGGAACCAAATATTCAAATATGTTGCACTTATGAGGGACATGCTCATTCAAAACACAATTGTACTAAAAGTTAGTTTCATCTTAGACATGATCATTGTAGTCTAGTGATGATAAAGAGTTAATCTTTTAGAGGGTTGCAAGATGACTCAGTTGGTAAACTCTTGCCTCACATGTAGGAAGCCCTGACTTCAATCCTCAGAACCACCTATGTCTGATAGGGGGTCCCATACCTATAATCCTGGTACTTGAGAGTTGGAGGCAGGAGAATCAGAAGTTTAAGGTTATCCTTGTCTACAAAGAAACTTGAGACCAGCTTGGGTTGCATGAGTGCCTGTCTGGAAAATAAAGAAATAAGTAAATGAATGAAAAAATAATCTTTTAGGAATCCACTGAAAAGCAATATGGAACAAATAATACAGCATAGGGGATTATTTCAAAATATTTTTTAAATGAGGATGAATAAAGTTGAGGGTGTTTTAGGAGTAGCCTGGGCTGCTCTTAGTCATGGATGGTTGATAAAGATGTAAAAGTGCATCTTGGGCTGGGGAGAAGATTGATAGGGTAAAAGTGCTTGTTTCCAAGCCTGATGATCTGAGTTTAATCCCTGGTATACCCAGAGCAGAAGGGTAGAATTGACATTCACACGCTGTCCTCTTATGTCTGCATGCCACACACTGTAGCATGTCGATGTGCATATGTGCATGCACACACATAAACACACACACAATAAATAAATAATAAATACAATAGTGTGAAATAATAATTTTTTATAAAGGCAGTGAATGCATCCAGGGGTCTTTTTCATATGTTTACAAGCCTCTCTGTTGGAAAGAAAAGATAAATACGCAGAGGTCCATCTCTATGAAACCAATAATTCTATACTAAAACTTAGACAATCATAGGCACAGATATAGCCAATGCATATTCCTTCTTTTAAAAGACCATGAGAATTACACTTTGGTGGCTTGAATAATAAACATCCCCCATAGGCTTTAAACACTTGATTTCAAATTGATGGTGTTGCTTGGAAATGGTGTACAGCCTTTAGAAGGTGGAGCCTCATTAGAGGAAGTATATTCATTTGGGTGGGTTTCAGGGTTTATAGCTTGACCCCACTACCTTTTCATTCTCTCTGCTTCCTGTGTGTGGATAAAAATGTCCTTCTTCTGCATCATCCTTTCCTGCCTACTGTCCTACCCTCTCTGCCAAAATGGACTCTTTCCTTCTGGACACATAAGCTACAATAGACCTTTTCTTCTCTAAATTGCTTACGGGCAGAGTGTTTAATCACAGCCATAGTAAAGTGACCTACATAAATGTTTATATCAAATGCATACATCTGTATTTCTGTTCTTTTAATTATCTGTGGATAAAAATGAAGCCAATGAATCATCTAAGTAATTAATTAACTAGATATGTTTTCATTTCACAGACTTGGAAAGCTCATTTGAACACATTGCAGTGATTTTGTGATTTTATAAATGCATACAACAAAAGGAAGGCATTAAACTTGTGTTTTCATGCAATGCAACTTGTGTTGTCAGCATTCCTGACAATTACATATTTTAATCCCTAAAATAAGATAAAACCTTGGGCAAAACTATTTTGCATATATTAAAGAATTCTTTGGGGAAATGGAAGAAAATCCAGAGATTCACTTAGATAAGTTAGTGGACATGCAAACTGAACACTGAACACACGAAATAATATTCAAGCATTGGTTGGAGTGCTTCAAAAAGTATCACTTTCCATACATGAGATACATAACTAAAAATATACCAACCTGTCCAGGATGAGCCCAACTTTCTCAAGATCAACTATACTCAAATGCTTAGATTTTTCAGAACTATAAATGACTACATATCAAAAATCAATATTATGATATCAATGATCTGGAACTGAGTCTACACATAAGCAATGGTGGTTCTATTAAAACACCTGCATTGGGAAATATTTTTCTGTACACAAAAATACTCCCTACTTGAATAAGATTTATGAGGACCTTGCTCATGGTATTTGTATCAAAGCCTCGTGTATCCTAGTTAAACTAACAAAGTTTCACAATCACTTCAACAGTTTAGAATGTTAATACTTTAAAAAAATATGATTCCTGATTTTTATGTTTCTTACTTATTGTTGATTTTGGGTAAGAAAATATTTAGTAGATGTGCACTCTGTGTATAAACCTCTATTTAGTGTGATCAATTTTAATAAGATTAGTCAAACACATCCTTTGCCTTTATTGGAGTTTTGAATGAGGCTAAAGATAAATATGTAAACTTAAAGCAATATAGGTATTGACTGATTATTATATGTGGGGGTCTTTTGCCAAGAGCTAGAATAATTAGAGTTTGGATTTCGGTGACTCCAATCCTACTGAGGAATGGATCTATCAAAGAAGTGGGAGCATGGTGATTTCAGATTCTGATAAGGGTACTGGGTGATGCTGTGGAGACTTTGGGAGTAAAGGGTCATTTTACCTGAGTGCTAAGGAGAGGTTCAAAGAGTATCTGTATGCACAGAAACAGGAAAAAAGAATTGTTTTTCTAGTGGGAAAAATGGCCCTAGCAAACATAAACCAGAAAAGAGCCTGGTCCTAGAGTATAGGTTGAGTTTATTGAACGAAAAAGAATAAGAGGGAGAAGGATGGGAAAAGGTCAGAAAAGTAAAAAGAAATCAAATCAAGTGGTGTCTTCAGGGCACAGCAATGGGGTTTTGCTTTGTTTTTCCTCAAGGGTAAGGAGAAGCCGGTTAAGAGTTCTAGTCAGGGAATACACAATCTGATTTATACTTTCAAAAGGTCATTGTAACTTCAGTGCAGAAAAACACTTAAAGGAAGCAGTGGAATCAAGAATCCAGGCAGGAGGTGATTTCTGTTTTCCAGGAGAAAAGAAAATGAATCACTAGATAAGATTTTATTTGCCCTAAACATGAGGAAATAAGATCAAACATGGGAGTAAAAAACTATACCAACGTGAATACCGAAGGAATATTTTCCAAATTTGCGTTATATAAAAATCTGAACAACAGAACAAAGCGTACGTCATTCGGTTCGTTTCTTTCATTAAAGTTCACCTAGTTGTTAATCTATGAGCCATTGCCTTAGACTTCTGAGAGCATATTACAATTTGACTCTTTTACTTAATGTAACTATTGCCGGTATCACAGGTTTGTGTACCCATTTAATTATAAAGTGAAGAGGAGAAGCTGGGCAGCGAGCAGAATCCTATGACACTTTTAAGAAGGAGAGCTCTTTGGGTTTATTTTTGTTTTAAAAAGATCACCCTGGTTATTGTCTGAGAAAATTAGGACCTAGGTTGCCTTTTGAATCTATAAAACTTCAATTCCTTGTTGAAAGTTTTTTTCTTTTTTAGAATGCCTAATGTTTTATTGACCAGATCTCTTCCTTGTGAACGCCACACGTTTCACAGTGCATTATTTACTCACACACAATCCCCATTCCCTTGATATCCTTCTCACCCTGTCCTTCACCCCCTACTAATCTCTATCCTATATTCACATCTTTTCATTTTGTTTTGTGGCCCAGTGATCTTCACCATGCCAATCTATATGGCTGTGCATTTGGAATTAACGACTGTAGCCTGGAGGGCCATTTGTTACATTACTGAAGGCAATAACTCTACTCTCCCAGAATTCATCAGTTGCCAAAAGTTCAGCAAGAAGTGATAAGATGTCAAGAGCCCCTCCCCAGTTCACTGTTCACAGGCCCAAACATGTAAGGGCCCAGGACAGCCAGCAGCCATTGCAGTTTCTATGGGATTTTTCACAATGTTCATGCCATGCCCTGTAGATGACACTTAACAGCCTTTCCTCCATCTTCTGATTCTTACTTTCTGCTCCCTGTTCCACAATATTCCCGAGCCCTAGAGGAGGAGTAGGAATGGCCTATTTAGGAAAGGGTAATCAATCACCATTTATTCTAAGCAGCCATGAGTATCTGCTTTGTCTTCCACTCACTGAATAGATGCTTCTCTGAGTCTGCCCTGATGTCCACAACAGGTAAGGCATAACCCAGACCCCTCAACCCAAACTTCCACCACCCCCTAGCTTCTGACTCCAACAGGTAAGGGACCCCTGGACATTGAGAACTTTGCTCAAACTTGCTATCTTCCCTGAACAAAATACTATACCTCCACCTCTGAAGTTCTTCTGTTTCACAGCACTGAGAACTAAGTAGTCCTTTGACCCTCAGCATCCCACCACACACTTTCACTCAATCAACTCCCCATTCCCTTTATATCCTTCTCGCCCTGTCCTTAACACAAAAGTGTACGAATGGAATGACCCTGCATAGCAGACAGTGTCAGTCCCAGAAGACATGGCTACTAAATTGCCACACAGAACACAAGCTAACCTTCTTATGAGTTAGTGGTCAAGGAGGTTCCAGAAGTCCTCAGAACAACACAAGCCATGGTACTATTCTTGGTTTTTACCATAACTACATGGTAAAACCCTATTGCTGAAGACACCACACACTTTAGCTACAGTATATAGAAACATCAACCTCAAACCAACCATGAAACTTCCTCCTGATGACTAGCTTTCAGTGTCCAATGGCAGTATGTAAGCTGTTGAATGAAAAGATTTCAGTGGTGTTCCTCAGCACTTGACCCTACATGGTGCAATGCTGAACTGTCAGACAAGATGTACCACTGGTTTTGGATGCTAAATAATCAATCATTTTGGTTTACTTTCCATGGAAAAGAATGAGTCAATGTGGCAATTGGGGTAAGACATTTCATTCATTTTGGTGCCATTACCAAAAATAAACTCAGGACTTTCTAGAGAATCTCAGCTTCACAAATGTTTTCCAAATTATTTCAGAATCTCTGTTTAATTGAATAAAGATATTGGGGCACTATCTCATTGGTCCCTTGTCAACACTGTAACTCAGTCGATCTTGTCCACATTTTCCTCTGCTGCAGACTTTTGTAATGTTATTATGCAGCCTACATGGTTTGATATGCTAATTGTTTTACCAAGTTCCCTTAAATTCATTTAATGGGCAGATGAAATATAGTGTTCATCTTCTTATCAGATATATTTTGTACAGTCTGCCTTTTATATCATAAAAGCAGAAGAAAAATCAATACCATTTTGTCATTCCATTGATTTTCCATCACCATCCGTGCCTATCGCACTAGAATGCGCCTTTCAAGTCTGCAAACTCATTTCAGGAAAATATATTAAATTATTAGAAATTAGCATGGAAATTCAGATTTTATTCTAGTTTAACATGTCCTGTTTACTCGGTTTAGATGTTCATTATATTATGGGAATTTTGATGAATGATAAATAAGAAAAGTAGGAAAGATTTTCTTAGCTAATATTCACTTGAATTGGGAATTTTAATAGAGCTGCTTCCATATTCAGCATTCAATGGGTTTTTTCCCTAATAATTACACTGATAAATTAGATTCATTTAAAACTATGCCTATGCAACTCCTAGGCACACATCACTAGTTGCATAAGTGGTAATTATTTTAATATGCAACACATTACTCCTTTGAACTATGGCATTTGAAAAACCACTTTCAAAGTGTCACTGTCACAATAGTGTAACAGTGCTGTTCCAGAATACTATTAAAGTAGTGAACATTCATGCTATTACCCAGATGGGATGCTTTGAATTACAACCAACTTGAATGAATTGTCTTCAGCTGTGCTAACAACAGCTAGTTCCTCCCATAAGACTTGAAAACAACAATTACCAAGAGTTCTAGGAACAACCTAAGCCTATGGCACATATCACATGTCATGAATCAATTCTATACAAGCTTATTAGTGATACACTCATGCACCAAGTGCACACCTTTAATTCCATCTCTATGAGATTGAGGCCAGCCTGGTCTACACAGTGAGTTCCACTGTGGCTACAGGAAGACCTTACATAAAAAAAGCAATTAACCAAACAAAAATAGTACACTCATGTGTCAGTCATGCCAATGATTATGATTACATAAGAACAACTCTCCAGAGATCCTAGCAGACAGTGTGAGAAGGTGGGTTCAGAACTACATAGGTGTAGTTCCTCAGATCTCAGCAGGCTGCCAGAGAGTGCCGAGTTCTGGCCTCCCTCTGGCCTCCATCTAGCAGAGGGCCTGAGAACCCAGGGGACTGCCTGAGAGGCCCCAGATCCTGTTTCCACGTGGTGGTGAGTGTCCCCTAATTGTACCATACCCATCCCCCTACCTGGGATTTCATGAGATGCCTCCCAAGGCCCCAGGGCAGGTCGGGCTTTGGTAGGCTAAGGCTGAGATCCTAGCAGACAGTTTGAGAGGGTGGGTTCAGACCTCCATCTGTGTAGTGGCCCAGATCTCAGCAAAGTTCTGCAAAGTTCTGGCTTCCCTCTGGCCTCCCAATGGCATAGGATTGAGAACACAGGGGACTGCCTGAGAGCACCTGGATCCTGCCTGTGTGTACCTGACTGGAACTTCAATTGGGCTTCTGTGGGTACCACATACTGGGCCACAAAACAAACCTCAACAAATACAAAAATACTGAAATAATTCCATTCATTCTATAGAACCACAAAGCAATAAAGCTCAAAATCAACACTGGACGAAGCCCTAGTCACTACATAAACTCATGGCGATTGAATAACACACTCCAAAACAATGAGTGGGCCAAAGGAGAAGTTAAGAAAGAAATAAAAGAATTCCTGGGATTCAACAAAAAGACAATACAATACAACACAACCTCTGGGACACATTAAAAGCAGTCCTAAGAGGAAGGTTTATAACTAAGTGCCTACATTAATTTTTTAATTAGAAAGAGCCCCCCCCCCAAATGACCTAACACTGCAACTCAAGGCACTGGAAAGGCAAGAACAAATGAAACCAAACCCAGCAGAAAAGAAGAAATAACAAAAATCAGAGATGAAATTAATGAAATAGAAACAAAGAATCAATGAATATAAGAGCTGGTTCTTTGAAAAGCTAAACAAGATAGACAGACCCTTAGCCCAGTTAATCAAAAGAAAGAAAGAAAGCAAATCCAAATCAACAAAATCAAAGATGAAAGGAGAGACATCAAAACAAACACCCCAAATATCCAGACCATTATAAGCGAACATTTTAAAAATCTATATGCAACTAAATCTGAAACTCTAAAAGAAATGGATGGATATCTGAAATCATGGGACCCACCAAAGTTAAACCAAGAAGAGATCAACAATTTAAACAGACCCAAAACATATAAGGAAATTGAAACAGTAATACAAAGCCTCCCAACTAAAAAAGCCCAGGCCCAGATGGATTTACAGTAGAATTCTACCAGATTTTTTAAGAAGACCTCCAACCAATACTACTTAAATCAGAGGGAGAACTCCCAAATTCCTTCTATGAAACCAGCATCACTCTAATACCCAAACTGGGTAAAGACATAGGCAAAAAAGAAAACTGTAGACCCATATCCTTAATGAACATAAATGCAAAAAAATCTCAACAAAATACTGGCAATCCACATACAGATACACATCAAAAAGATCATTCACCATGATCAAGTCGGCTTTATCCGAGAGATGCAGGGATGATTCAATATATGCAAGTCAATAAACAGCATTAATCATATAAATGGAGTCAAAGACAAAAACCACATTGTCATTTCAATGGATGCAGAAAAGGCTTTTGACAAAATTCAGCTTGGATTTATGTTCAAAGTCCTAGAGGGACTTGGACTGGAGGGAACATACCTCAACCTAATTAAAGCCATATATATCAAACCCACAGCCAACATCATTCTAAATGGAGAAAAACTGGAAGCATTCCCATTGAAATCAGGAATCAGACAAGGCTCTCCACTATCCCCACTTCTCTTTAACATAGTGCTTGAAGCTCTTGCTAGAGCAATAAGACAGGAGAAGGAAATTAAAGGACTAATAATTGGAAGAGTAGAGGTCAAACTACCACTTTTTGCAGATATGATACTATACTTACTAGATCCCAAAAGTTCCATCAGAAAACTCCAAGAACTGATCAACACTTTCAGTATAGTGGCAGGTTATAAAATCAATCTATAAAAATCAGTAGCTTTTCTATATACCAATAATGGGCAATTGGAGAAAGAATATAGGGAAATGTTCCCACTCACAATTGCTGCAAAAAAATAATATCTTAGAATAAGTCTGACAGAAGACACCAAAGATCTCTATAATGAAAATTTTAAATTGTTAAAGAGATTAAGGAAGACACCAGGAGAGGGAAGGACCTCCCATGTTCAGGGATTGGAAGAATTAATATTGTGAAAAGTCTACCTACCTACCAAAAGCAATATATACATTCAATGCAACCCCAATCAAAATCCCCATGACATACTTCACAGAATTAGAAAAATCCATCGTTAAATTAATATGGAGGTACAAAAGACCCCAGATAGCCAATGTAACCCTGAGCACACAGAGCATTGCTGAGGGTCTACTATACCATATCTCAAAGTTTACTACAGAGATATAGTCATTAAAAACAGTGTGGTACTGGTGCAAAATAGATACATAGATCAACGGAACATCACTGAAGATCCAAACCTGAGTACATGCAATTTCAGCCACCTGATATTTGACAAAGGTGGCCAGAACACACAATGGAGGAAAGACAGCATCTTCAACAATTGGCTGGCAAACTGAATCTCCACTTGTAGAAGAATGAAACTTGATCCTTATCTTTTGCCTTGCACAAAAGTGAACTCCAAATGGATCAATGACCTCAGTGTGAAACTGGAAACCCTGAAACTATTAGAAGAAAATATTGACAGTAACTTACAAGCTATAGGTGTAAGAAGGAATTTTCTAAATCACACAGAAATTGCTCAGCAATTAAGGTCAGCAATCAATAAGTGGGACCTCATTGAACTAAAAAGCTTCCATACAGCAAAAGAAATAACCAAAAAAGTGAAGAGGAAACCCACAAAATGGGAAAAATCTTCACCAGTGACACATCTGACAGAGGTTTAACATCCAAAATATATAAAGAACTCAAAAAACAAAGAAACAAGAAACCAAATGACCTAATTAAAAGATGGGCTAAAGAGCTAAACAGAGAGTTCTCAAAGGAAGAAATAAAGATGGCTAAGAAACATCCCAAAATTGTTCAACATCATTAGTAATTAGGGAAATGCAAATTAAAACCACCCTAATGTATTGACTTACTCCAATCAGCCTCGCTAGGATCAAGAGAACAAATGATACCAAATGCTGGCAAGGATGTGGAGAAAGAGGAATGCTCATTCACTGCTGGTGGGATTGCAAACTTGTGAAGCCTTCATGGAAAACAGTGTGGAGAACTCTTAAAAAACTAAAATTGAACCTACCATATGACCCACTTATATCACTCCCTGGCATATACCCAAAGGACACATCCTATTGTAGAGACACTTGTATGACTATGTTTGTTGCTGCTTTTTTCACAATAGCTAAGAGATGGAAGCAACCTAAATGTCCCTCAACTGACAAGTGGTTAACAAAAATGTGGTATATTTACACAATGGAGTTCTATTCAGCAGTAAAGAAAGATGAAATAATGAAATTTGCAGGTAAATGGATGGATCTAGAAACTGTTAAGTGAAGTAACACAGACTCAGAAAAATAAATGATGTATATGCTCCTTCATATGTGGATCCTAGCACCAAATCTTTTTAAATTCAAAGTTATTTTAATAAGATGATGCTATACAGCAGTCCCTTCTGCATGAAATAAGTACCATCATCATGACATCGGCTAAGCCTGATCGCTAAACATCGTCACGATCAGGATTGTTGACGGTTGTTCTCATTCATTAAAGGAGGGCCGCATCACTGGACACTTACTGGAGTATCCAGCCACTCTTCCCAGCCAATTCTATGTAATTTGACCCTAATCATACATGGCCTCCTGGATTTCAGGAGGGCTAATAGTGCATCTGCGGAAGGCTACAAAGAGAAGGCATGACTCATGCTGGGTAAAGGCTTTCCAGTGTGCACACTCTCAGTTCATACAAATCAGCAACCCCTCAGTTATCTCGGTAAGTAAGCTCAATAAATTCATGGGTTCCCCAGTAAAACTTTAATCAAACATTGGCTTGATACTAGAACCTTAAAAGGGAATAAGCATTGCTTAGCATTCCCAGAAAAGAAGTTTCATAAGCAATGGAAAATTTATTTGTTAATGTTATGTCTCATAATTATTTTTTTAAAAAAGGAAAATAAGAATGTAAAAGATGTTAACAGGATATAGGAATGGAGATATTCCCCAAAATAGAAAAAAATGAGAAAACCTAAGCAAGTGATGAAGGTCTGTGTAGGTTTGTTATGATATATAAAGGGTGAGACAAAAATAATAAACACATAACCTTAAAATTTCTATAGTCATAGTTTAGTCAACTAGTTTAAGGAACAAAATATAAATCTAGTCAGTGTTTATCTGAGAATATTTGATTCTTTACCTAAGCCTTATCTATACAGCACATGATAATTAAAAGTACCAGACTGGTGTAACTAACCTTATTGGATGTTCAACAGCCATACTATAAGGCCAATACTAATGTGGTCAGAGCGACTTAAAGAACTGTTTTTGCCCCCTGCCCTCCAAGGTCGAACAAGTTCCAGGGGACTATGAGCATCTCTAAAAATGTACTGTAAATGTGGTGAGTCACCTGTTCTTTTGTTCAGGGAGGCTATGGAGACCCCATGAGATGGACTTGAACCAGTACCCAGTCTACAAAGAGGAGGGTCAACTCAGAGGAAACATCTCATTCATGTTTCCAAGTGAAGCCAGACATGGTCGAGCAGGTCCCAAGCCCATGTGGCCCTGAGGAACAGATCCTCAAATGACCTTAAGTGTAAAACTAAATTGATTTATTTGGGCCAATTGTATGGTCTTAAACACCGAAAAGAAAAGTATAAAAGTATAACCAAAGAGCAAAGTCATCAGTATATTTCTCTAAGAGTTCAAGGGATTCACGTGTCCCAGACATTAGGCTTAAGTGTATATAAAAAGTTATTTAGACAATTATTTCTCATTTATGATTTTATTCCTAACCAGAAAGTGCTGCTCAGATGTAAGACTTCAAATCTTGGTCTCCAATACTGTAGTGCCCACCTGTAGCTAAGGGAGACAACCAGCTATTGTTCTAACATGATGGATAAATTTGTTTTCTCCCCCTATTTAGAAGCCTTTGAGAGGGAACTGACACTGATTCTAACTACTGCAACAGCTATCAAAATACCTGAAAGCAAATCCTGAATGTATCACTCTAGAGTCCAGCTTTGAAGACAAAAGGAAAATGAGGGATGATTTTGGAAGCCCTTGTCAATAAATTCCAATGGACTCACATATGAACATTTGAAAATTGTCCTGTTCTGACTTTTCTAGTTCCCTGTCTAGAACTTGTAATGCTAATTACTCTTGCCTTTACTTCTCCTTCACATACCCTATTCACCATCCAAGGACTTCCTTTTCCACCTAGAGATAAGAATTATGCAATTTGGGATTCTTTATGTAGACCTACTGAAGGGGTACCCCAATTGCCTCACCCTGAATCCCTGTTCAGCCTGGAAGAAGCCAGAGTGGTCTGTGTCTCTATTCCCTATTGGCAATTTGGGTAACCCCTTCAGAGGATGGTGTGATAAAAATAGGAGGTAGGAATTGACTAGACAGTTAGGGTAGAAAGACCCCAAAGAAAAGTAGCCAATTTCTTGGCTAAAAGTCAAAATGTCCTTTGACTTTTAGCAAAATACTCTTTTCCCCAAAGGCCAAAAATGACAAAAGTATTTGGGAACTTGTATCTAATCCTTAAGAGATTTTATGGTTACCTATTCAGAGGGGGAAATGTTAGAGTAGAAAAAAGCCCCATCAAAGAGGTGGAGGAGGAATTTGGCAGAAAAAAGTGATGGGGAGATATGGGAGGAGTTGGAGGGGAGGGATTGGG
>NW_008340206.1:2688049-2710735 GCF_000622305.1 Nannospalax galili
GTGGGCACGGATTTCATCAAAACACCTATATGCATGTATGAAATTCTCAATAAAGTTTTTGTAAACATTAAAAAAATGAATACTACTGCTACTACTACTACTACTACTACTAATAATAATAATAATAATAAAGAATGACTTCACTTTTTTCTTAGTCTAAATTCAGTTTCACAGTCTGACTAAAGGTTAGCAAGCTCAGTGATAGGATGATGTCATGTATTCACTCCAATGCTCATATTTTAAAGCACAAAGAAAAAGCAAAAATGTAGTAATTCATATAAAATAACTTTATTTGAAAAACATAGTCCAAATTGTGTTAATTTCTTTGGAAGAAAAGTAGATTTTTGCATTATATTATTTCATGTTTATTTTTATCGAGTTTTTGGGCATATCATATAATAGATTTTAATCAAATTTAGACACCCTCCCCCAACCCAAGCCCCCCATAACACCCCACCAGATTTCATGCATTTTTTATGGATGTTCCAGTGAAGCATTTGTACCCAGATGTCCCTCAGTACAAGTTCATCCACTGGAGTCTAGTCAGCCTTTAAACATATCTTCTAATAATTGTACATATAGGGGCTACCGAGAGGGCTCAGTGGTTAAGAATGCCTGCTGGTCTTGAACAGGATCAGAATTTAGCTCTCAGGACCCATGTCAGGTGTCTTACAATCACCAGTAACTGGAGTTCCAGGAGATCTGACACCCTCTTCTGTCCCCTTCCACAGGCACATGTACCCATGTGCATAAACACAGACACCCACATATCAACGTAATCAAAAATAAAATAAAAATATAAGAACTTATACATATGCCTATTTCTAAGTATGCATATTTACATATATGTTTATATATACATGCACTGATATGTGTACACACATCTATATATACACATTACATAAATGTATGCAGGCAAATATTCAAAGAACTGTATGTGTATTTTGTATGTGAAGTGTAGGAGTTGTTTGCACTGATGTAACCACAGTGCCTATGATAACAACTTGCAGTATAGAGATATATTTTTGGCTCATGGTTTCAAGGGATTTTAGTACACCGTGACAAAGGACAAGGGTCAGAGTGTCTCTGGCTCTGGTGGGGATGGATGTGGTAAAGGCTTGTTGAGATGGTGGTGGATAAGGAAGCAGAAAGTGTGCTAGAACAAAGAGCACAGTCACAGCCTTCACAGGCAGCCCAGGTTCCACTGCCTCCAAAGAAACACCCTTAGCAGTGGAAGAGTCATTCACTCAAAACCTGAGCCTCAAGAGAGCTAATCAATTCAAAGAGACACATGCATACTCATAGAAAGACACCCATGTATGCATATCTGTGTGTGCCTATATAGAGAGGTGAATATCTATCTTCAAATAACAAACACAAACATGTGAAAGGACTATCAGACATGATCGACCTAAAGACAAGGCAGCTGCGGTGCACTAGCTCTCAGCCATAATCCATGAAATGAAAAAGCCAGCAAATGTAAAGCAGCTTAGAGCCATAGAACGTGGTGTCATGGAAACTAAACTCAGAGCAGTAAAAAGAAACAGACGTTGGGGGAATGGAAGCTTCAGCGGCACCAATGGATTAAGGATAAAATATGTTTAGGATACAGTCCTCCACAGGTGTGCATGTAGAAGCCAGTTCAAGTCATACAAGAAGTGACAGAGGGCCCATTTGGAAAAACAAACTGTTTGACCTCTCCCTCTCCTGTATCTCCACTAAGCAATAAGTAAAAATGTCATTAACCCAGAGGTTAAGCAATTAGTGTGGAAACAGGAACGGAAGACTCTGAAAACGTCCCCCGTTACTGCTAACTAGATAACAACCACCCTGAGAAGATAATCAGGAGGAGCCAAGACCCAACTCGCTGGCAACCTCTGCTGTCTCATTGCAGATCACACTGACATATAACTTTCAGTCTTGAATGCTTAAAAATACGCAGAAAGTCAAGAATCATGACAGCAGAGGGAAACCAGAAGGAGGGAGGTACCAAGCCAGACAAAATGATACATACCTAAAAAGAAAACCTAAAGTGCCTTAAACTGGCTCAGCAAGTGATGGTGCTTGTCACCAAGACGGGGGACCTGTTCTACCGCAGCATCCCCATGGTGGAAGGAGATCACTGATTCAAGCAAGCTGTTCTCTGAGATCCACCCTTGCACCATGACACACACAGAGCATGACTATATGATACATACACATAGGCCAATAAATTAAAATATAATAAAAGAAAGAAGAAAGAATTGTCATGCAATCAGTAAAAACAGAAAAATTTCAATACAGCAAAAATTATGCTAATTAAATTCCTCAAACCTCACACGAAAATCAATGCTGTAGAGACTGTGCACAATAAATAGCATAAAAGACCACAGAACTTTCAAGCTAAAATGGGGGACATACATTGGGATAGGTGAGCAATGACCACGTCCATGGAATCCCGTGGCCCTCATAAAGAAAAAATGACAAGTGATTTCAACACAGATGGAAAACACGGCCATCAAGATGGCACAACTCACAGGGAAGAAATGGTTAAAAAAAAAAAACCTCTGTGAGATGTTATTTATATTAATCATCAGATGATGAAGAGGTTCCTCCTCAAGGCATCAAGGAATGTTTAAAATTAGTAAGATAATCTAGTAAAAATGGACAAAATATTGATGAAGTTCCTACCCATAGAAAAGCTGCAGTCAGCCTATGAGATTAAAAAAAAAACTTGTTTCCCATTCCTAGTCTTAGGAGAAAATTTAAAAAATTAGTTATATACTTTACAACACTCAGAAGATTAATTGAAAGAAAAGACAAAACTCAAGACTTTACAAGGCTATATAACAAGAACGCTCACTCATATACTGCTGGTAGTATATCTTAAAGATCAATGACACAAAATTGAACACCAACCCAGTATTTCCATAGAAAGATCCAGATATTTAGAAACGTATGCACAGGTGTGCTGTTCATTGGCATCATCACTAGTACATCTCTTTTTCTCTATAAACAAATCTCAACTGAAATACTAATGAGGAGGGAGTACCACTTAGATATTTTCAGGGTTAATTGTCCCATATGTGACAGGCATGTAACCACCTTCTCCCGTTGATACTGCTGTTTGGGAACTTAATGGAAACTTTGTTATGTTTGACTTTCACACGCAGGTGTCTAGGGCTTGTCTCGGAGGAAGCAGACCAGCCTCGCCTCTGTTCCGGTAACTGCTTAATGATCCACCCAGATAGGAGCAAGCTGCTACTGCAAGCTCGCACAGCCTGGACCCAGTCAGCCTAGTCACCACCACACCTGCCCCACCAGGATGCCACTGCATCCTTTCACCAAAGCAACTCTTTTTCCTTTTCAGAAGCAAACACAGATATTTTAGAGAATTGTACTTTTCTGTTATTTAATTCTAATATACATAAACATGGTTTTCCTTTCTCCTAATTGGATGCCAGAGTACTAACTCTCTTTCTTTTCTCTCACTTCTTTCTTCTCTTTTTCCTCATTCCCGCTCTTCTCTCTACTCACTCTCCACCCTTTTATCTCTTCAAAGTATAAACTTTTTCATCTATTTATTATTCATTTTATGTCCAAATTTTTAAATAGAAAAGTATATGAATTCTATCTCTTTCCCTTATCCCTGTATCTCCACACAGGGCCTTGTACATCTTAACAATGTATTGATCATTACTTAATTAGCATATATATTTTGAATTAGTGTTTAAGGATAGATGTGAAAGAACTTGGAAAACAGTTTTAAAATGAATACTAAGTTGGATTCAGGACTTTCCATTGCTTATCTCCTTTATGTCTTCAAAACTGATTCATACGTGTCCACATCTTTGCCCCTTTGTTTTATGTCATTTACTGATTCTCTGGATAAGCCGGCCTGACCACATTAAATGTGCTCATTTGATTCAGGCTCTTGATGACCTTATGTGTTAAGAGCTTTGCAAACCAGGGAAAGGTAAGGACTTAGACATCAGCAGGTCACTTCAGTAACAAATCCCTAAGCTCATGTTTCCCATGCTACCTTTGAAAGAATCAATTTTAATTAGTTTTTTTTTTTAAAAAAAAAATCTAGTCATGGGACACGCTGTCACATGCCTTTACTCCAAACATGTGGGAGGCAGAGGCAGGCTAATCTCTGTGAGACAGAGGTCAACCTGGTCTACATAGTGAGGTCCAGGCCAGCTGGAGCTCTGTGGAGACCGTGTTTCAAAGCAAAACAAAACAAAACAAAACAAAACTAATGGACTGATATAATGAAATTACTGAGAGGATAATGGCATGCTTCAGTGACACGATGTCAAACTTCAAAGTTGTAAGCAATCTATCCTTGGCACTTACTTTTTCAAGGACAGTAGTGAGAAGTTTGAAGAAAAGTCCGCACAACATACATCAAGCACTGCTGCTCTAAATTGTGTAAGAACCACTAATAAGTCACCACAGGAAATTGGATATGTCAGGAGGTTTAAGTGTAATGGCTATTTGTAAATATATAGCCAAGGAATGGAGACCATAGGAGATAGTTATAAGGTCCTCCATTGTATAGGATTATGTCTAACCACATAGGCATTCAACATGCCAACCATAGATTTACTACAGATGAACAGACTACTGACCACTGGTTGCAGACCAATCAGTTTGAGCACATAGGCGATGTAAGATATGATCTCTGAAAGGGACTTTGTTGTCACATATAAAGGATAGAATAATAATCTAGGGTAAATTCATTATTATTAGAGAGACTGAGGAAGAATATATCCACATATGAACAACAACAACAAAAAACAGAGAATGTAATCAACATTGTATCTTCTGCAGAATATTAGCAAACCAGAATATGCCAGGATGAAGTAGTGAATATACAGGATTGCAGAACAGGATCACTGAGGACGTGAAATGAGACTTGAAATGATGATCAAGACGGGAAACGTTCTCAGTGGATACAGAAAATATCCAATGCAATAACATGAGAAAACTCCAAATAGCCCTTCGTTATCATATGGGGTCTTGCACACCAGAAACTCATGGATTACAGTTAAGGATCACCATCAACACAGGATTGCTCTTCAGGGTTACATGAGTTAAATCTTTAGGCTGTATGAGTGAATTGTTGAAAGAACTATGCAGGTTTCATGTTCAAAATATATCAAGGATGAGCTGGAGAGATATCTCACTTGGTAAGGAACAGAGTTTGATACATAGAACTCACATAAAATGGTCAAGTGTGGAGGTGTGTGGTATACTTCTAATTCCAGCACTGGAGAAGGAAAGGCATTTGATGTCTGGGAGCATCTAGGACCACCAGCCTAGCCTTAGGGGTGAGCCCCATGTCCCAGTGAGAAACTGTCTCTCAACAAGCAAGCTAGATGGCCCTGAGGATTGACACCTAAGGTTGAACTCTGTTTTACACATGTGCACACACACACATACACACACACACACACGCACGCATGCACGCACACACACATGCACACAAAAACACACTGACTGATGCCCATACACATACCACTTGCATGCACATATTCATGTACACTCACATACACAGACATCATAGGGCTGAGGAGATAGCACAGTTGATAAAGTGCTTGAACAAAAGTTTGCAGACTGACTTTGATCCACAAACACTCCCGTAAAAAACTTGAACATGGAGAGTCGCACTTGGCAATCTTAGAGCTGGGGAGGAGGAGATTAACCCAACCTAGGAGTGGGAGGATAGCCAGTCTAGTCTAACTGGTGGGTTCCAGGCCTCATTGAGATATGGTCTCAACAAACAAGATTGACTGAGGAATGATGCATGAAGTTGACCTCTGACTTCCACCCCCCAATATAACATATACAAAACAACTATCACTCAACATACAGCTGCACATACATACACACGTGCACAGATACACACAAAGAGAGACAGAAAGAGAATATGAAAAATGGAAAAATTTCACTTCAACAATTAGTTAAGAAAATTCATCCTGAGGTTGCATTGTGTCTTTGAAAGAAGCTTGCTGCAAGGTATCATCCCCGCCTTTCAAGGGTACCATACAAGGTAGCATCCCTGCCTGCCAAGGTTACCATACAAGGCAACATCCCTGCCTGCCAAAGTTACCATACAAGGTAGCATCCCTGCTTGCCAAGGTTACCATACAAGGCAACATCCCTGCCTGCCAAGGTTACCATTCTCTGTCTGCAACACTGCTATGCATATATTTCCATTTATGTTAATTTGGAAAAAAATAGATGTAAAACATTCAATATTGTCGGTTTCAATTTGTTAGCCAAAATATAAAATAAACCCCCAATTGCAGATAATTGATATTTAATAAGAGTTGCATATTTGATTAAATAATTCATCACAAGGTCTTTGAATCAAAGCCTTCACCAAGCAAATATACAATGAACCGTTAACTCAGATTAATATTCTGGTCCTGAGGATTTGAAACAAAAGAACCACTAGGCAAGCAGGCCATCATGCACATTACTTCTGCTAGGAATGCTGTGATGTTACTGCCAGTTTTCTCAACAAGGAAGACATAGAAAAAGCAATTCTTCTTGTAGTTCAGGAACAGCAAGTGTTATCATCGCCTCAACGCTCACTGCTGAACTATGGAGTGAAATATATCAGTTCAAAAGAATACTGAAAAACACACATATAATATCTGAACAAGATTGCATGTGTATGTATACCTGAAGGTGACATAACAAGAAACACAGCGCCAGGCAGGTGAAAGCTCCCTTTGATTTGCTAGGCAGGGCAGTCCTTGAGATTCCAAAAGTAACACTATTGCCACAGCCCTTGATTCCCTCCCAAAACTCGAAGAACCCTATTTATGAAGACTGGACATATTTCCCACTAATAGATTCAAGGAGACAGAGTCAGTGCTTTAGTTATATGACCCCACCAGGCTCCAATGGGTAGTACCCATGTAATGTTCACACAGATGACCCCAGCGATACTAAATGGGTCACAAGACAAAACCAATATTCTTGATTTTAGCAAAGCAACAGATAGAGAAGAGAAGGTTTGATGGGAGTAAGACGTAGACAAGAGAGGTTGGGGAAACTGTACTCAGAATACACTATGAACATGTATGAAATTGTCAAAGAATTAACTAAGTTACTGCCGGGGACTCGAACCCACGACCCCTGGCGAGGTGAGGATTGGGGATGAGTAAGCACGCCGTTCGCCAGCCCACGCCACCCCCATTACCTGGGGACACTCAGACGCAACGGGGAGCCTAGTCAGGCAGGGACTCATTTATTGCAAGTGTTCCAAAGCTTATAAAGGCACCTGGAACTCCCCTCTTCCCCCTGAGGGTGGATCTTAAGGATGGTCACGCCCTGATCATGCACTCCTCAGCAGTGCAGAGTATTCTTCAGATTTTCAAGGCAAGCCAGGCCGGGCCCCCAATAACTTCTCTTTGGACCTATGCAAGGTGGGGCCTTTAGGTTCCCACAGTTACTACAGTCAAAGTTTCAAATACCTAAATAGACCAACTAGGCCACAATGAGTATATTGTAGTCTTAAAAGTAAAATTTACATCTTTTTGTAATCATTTTATTGAATTTTTATATATTTCATACGGAACATCTTAATCATCTTTATACCCTGTTTCCTATCAGCACCCTCCCATAGACTCCCCACACCACATTTCATACATTCTTTCATTTGTGTAAATGACTGTCAAGTTAGTGTCCTAAGATGGCCCTCCATACAAGTTCATCCAAGGAGGTCTCATCAGCCTATCTAGAGTCCCTCCATTTAAGAAGATCAGCATTTCCTCACCCAGCAGCAATTACCTGCCGATAATTTGACTAAGATTGGGGCCTGCTGCCCATTTTCAAGTTCAGTGCCGGATTTTTGTCCACTCTTTGGGAGGAAACACATGTGTGGTACTGTAAACCTAGCCAAATACACATGGCTGGAGATATCATAGATCTCAGAGAAAATTATGGGCTTTCACATTCCTAGACAGGTGTAATTTACTATGTGCTAAATATGGATCCTTATAGTTACAAAGAAGTATGCCAATCACCACTCATTAAAGAAGCTTCTTTTGAAACAGATGGAGTTTATTAAAGAGTTCCACAGCTGGTCATACATAGAGACTAAGTGTCTGATTGACCAGCCCAAAGTGACACATGGAAACTCTACACCTAAGGCTCACGGAACATAGTGGAACAAGAAGTAGAGAGAGTATTAACGCATCTCTCAATTCTTCCCAGTGAAGCCCACTCATGCAACAGAGGGACACAAACACAAAGGACACAAATGGCCAAATTCACATCTTTAAATACATGTATTTCAAAGAATTTCCATTTTAGCCTCTTTTATACAGATAAACCTTTATGTTTATGTTTATTTTCCCTTAATCAGGTAAGGTACAGGATAGCAGTTCTGAGTGTTGGGTTAATAGAATAGATTCAATTTCCCCCGTTTAATGGCTGCAGCTTAATGCCTTAAATGTACAATTTTTCAGTCAAATTTTGCTTTTTACAAATTTCTGATGCTTATTTAATGAATGAGTGCTACTGTGGGCATGGCACTGGGCCTCATATCTTACTTCTAGGATCCTTTTTAATTTTCAAAGTGAAAAATCACAAAAAATAGAAATGTAACTAGATATCCCAGGTAATATTAAAAATCTTGTGTTTTCAATGAGATGCAAATAAATTTAGTGAGGACACTGTATCTGCATCATCAACAAAAAGATTCATCATCATTATCACTTTTCAGCTGGCAGAAATTAGCAGCAGATGTTGTGGAAGTTTTCCATGTTTATATTCAGAGATGTTCAACATTCCCCCATGAATTCAGAACAGAAAAACACAATGAATCATGTTCCCTCCATGAAAGCCAACCGTATTTTGCATCCTAATGATCAAAATTCATCTCAGTTTTTTTCCCCTCAAAGGTGAGGAAGCTAGAGAACAGTTGGGTGTCAATGAAAAGAGAATCTTCATATTCCTCACACTCAAAGGAAAAAATAGCTGCATTTAAAAATGTTCTGTGGGATTCAATAAAATGAAAGGTCTGTGATTTGCATGAATTTGTTGTTCAATAATCACACTGATGTTTATTTAAAGTTTACCTTATTTGATTACTATACCCTTCCAAATTGATGGAGATATTTTTAAAAGGGTGACTATGCTCCCATCTTTCCAGAGAAGTGATTCCTGCATAAGTCTTGATGCAAAAAGTTCTGAGAAATATGGTAGATGACATTTTCAACTGAGTTTGCAGTTGAAATAAAATCATCTTCTAAATGATATAACATGTATCAGCATTGGTGAATGCTGGGAAATGACATTTAATTTTAAGCCTTAAAAACATCAGAAACAGTGAGTGTATTAAACAGAATGTATAAATTTCTGGTAGTATAAGTTAACAGACATTAGGGAACTTGGTGTGTGACTCCTAGAATGACTTTGCAGAGTTATTCCTTCAGGTACTAAATCATGTAGGTATTCTTTCCTTGAACAACCATGACAACATAATGTGTTCTCAATGGCTTCCTGAAAAGTCAACATTATATTTGCTGTTTTTCTGAGTGATTAAGATGGTCTATAAATTGTAGTAGAATGAAGTCCTCCAGCTCCATCACATCAGCTGTGCCTAACTGCAAGGATCCATCTTGATCTGACTTATGACTACTGAAATTTTCTCATAGAAGGAGGGTGCAGGGAAGTTCATTGGATGTCCAAGAGAGATGTCAGCCCCTCTTCCAACATATCTGTATTCAATTTCCTGAATTGCATCTGACCTCAGGGAGTCAGGAGCTACTAGAGCATAGAGGGTAAGGGAAATTAATCCAAGAGAGGCTCCATCTACCCAGTGGCAGTTACTCCATTATCTGTGCAGGGTGAAGACTTTCCAGTGTGGCTACTCTGAGGCCTCCCATGCTCCTGCCCCTGACTCCTCCGCCATGCTCTGTAAGGAAGCTCAAATACTCACTGGTTCCTGGGGATGATGAGCTTAGATGGATCCCTAGTTTGGTTTGTCACTGGGAACGTATGAGGAGGGCAAAGAAGTTGTTTCTATCTGCTTAGGGAAGGAATTCTTGCAACAATGACATGTGGATGAATCAAAGATGGACATTGCTAGGGAAAGAAGGAAGAGAAAATGTGAACCCAAGTGGAAAGCCACCTTTTATTTGTCCAGGATTGAGCCAAGGTTCTATTAGGAAGCCTTGTATTTTAAATCAAAAGAGGGATTTTTGAACTTATTTAAATCCCTTGGAGGAAAATTCTTGATTGCATCTCAGGTTGGAGTCCAAAATTAGAAGCTTGTATTAGAATTTACATTTAAACACCTGTATAAAGAAGAAAACAAGAAAATAGGAGCCAAAATTGACAAAAATAAGGAACAAAAAAGGGAAGAAAATGGCCGTTTTGATCCGGAGAAGCTATATTCTTATAACCAAACTTACTTTAAAGCCCTTCTCAGCTCAGGCCACTTGAAGTTTCCTCTTCTTTTACTCACTAGGTAGATATCTTGGAATACAACTCTGATATGTTTTGCTACCTCGTGGGGTTTTATTGCTCTGGGATGTTTTCACTACCATGAGATGTTTTATTACTCTGTAATATCTTGAAACTCTATGATGCTTTCTAACTAACCAGTAGTTAATCTAAGTACTGATAAAGTCATAAAGCTAAGAAAATGGGAAGGACACAAAATGATTAATAAGAAACCTGGTCCAATTATTCTGACAAAAGTATAGATCAGTTGTGAAAAATATCTAAACTTCTGCCTGTGATATCTGTTTTTGTAAACTGCCATTACCATTTGAACAATTCCTTACCCCACTGGTCAGCCTATCTGTAAATTCAAAGGTAGATGATGTCCTGACACATACCTGTGATATCTACTTTGGAAAATATAGTTACAGGATGAGCTTAATTAACATTTTTTTGAGATAACAGGACACAACAACGTAGAGGGCCTAGGTTGCAACCATTAGATGATGTCAAAAATCCTATGTAAACTCCCGACTTACACATTATTCTGGGCCCAGAAAATATAGAATCCTTTGTTGACAATTCTAGGGCCACATTCATGAGACAGAATAAACAAATTTTCTGACTCTCTCCTTGGTGACATGCTTAGTTATTCAAAGAATTTTCCTACAATACTTTCAACCCAGAAGTCTCACCTCCACCTGGTCTGGATCTTTTGATGAGCTCTAAAATATGTTATAGGGGTATTGTAAGAGAGTATGGACTTTTCAGGAATTTTCATGAGCAGGTGTATTCTAATCTATTACAACCTGAAAGTTTAGCAGTCACTTTCTGATTAAGATTGATGCTGGTAGTTATGAACAATGTAAGATTCAGAAAATGATTGTTAATCAATTACCTAAAGCGACGTCCCTTCATAACGCAAGATGCACTTACACAGTTCTATCAAAGTTTCAAAAAATTCAATGAGTTTAATGTGGATTGTATATCCCAACCAAGATTGACCTCCTGCCCTACTGTTCCCTAACGCAGTAAAAGCCTCTATGATCTAGACTGTTATCCAAATCCTGCAACTCAGGAAATACCTAGCCTGTGGTCAGACACTCTTGGTTTTTGCTCTAAACATCTGAATCTACTGATATTTTTAAAATACGTTTTTCTCGGTTTACTGAATTATGCTGGTGAAGTGTCATACTCACAGTATAAAACATTATGTCTTAGGATACAAAGAAATATTGTGACATAACTTAGATCTATATACTTTATGTTTTTCATCATCAGTTCACAGGCTCTTCAACTGTTATCGAATATTTCTTAAAATATCTCCTTACCTGTTTTACTGTGATTGGGCTAGACTCCCTTTACATACCTTCAACCCCTCAACCTTGTGTGTTACTTCAAAAGTGAACCTGACTCTATATCCCTCCATTGTATAGCCTACTGTTGTATTTCCAAATATTTAGTATATCCTGAGGGCTTCTGCGGGCTCATCCTCTACCTGTACTTCTAGCCTCATCTAGTTGTGTTCCTTCTCCTGTTCTTTGATTCTCCACAACTTTAATGTCCTGAATTCTAAACTACCACCTACTTCATTGTACTTCACAGTCTTCATCTGTGTTTACAGGTATCATCCTGATTCCTTTTCATAATCCACAGTTTAGATATTTGTACAGCAACACACACACACACATACCACGGAGAATTACACACACCCAGAGCAACATACAAGCACACACACACACATGCATGCACACACCTGCCCACCAGTACACTTCTAAAAATTGCCTCTTCCATGTATTCCAGATCTCATCTAAATCATCAGTTCTTTAAGAAATATGAAATTTCCAGAAACTTCTTAGCTACCTTATTACTTTTCTGTTTCTGTGGTTAAAAAAAGAAAAGACCAAACAGAGCCTAAGACAGAGAAAGGTTTATTTTGGCTTACATTTCCAGATTTCCAGAGGCCATCACACCAGGGAAGGTGTGGCACGCAGGTGGGAACAGGTGGCAGAGAGATCACGTGACATCTACACATAGTAAAGAGAGCAAGCGAGAAGTGGGGTGAGGCTCTCAACCGTCATAGCCCTTCTCTGGAGATGTCCTTCCTCCATCCAGCCTCCACCTCCTAAAGGTTCCATAACCTCCACAAGCAGTGACACCAACTTGGGATCAAGTGTTCAAATACATGAAATTCAGGAAGATACTTCTCATTCAAACACTCAAGTCTTCTTGGTCCTTCCTTCAGCCAGATTTTATGCTAAAGTTCTCATGTTTCTGATCACAAGATGCTAGAAGGTATGGGATAAATTGTACAATCTCATAAACACAGGTTAAAACTGGGTGAGATTTCACAAAACCCAAACAAGACATCAACCCACATTCCTCCAATGGTTTCAGAGCTGATTTTTCTTAGCTACTCCTGATGAAGAAAATGAGGCTTTTCTTCAAATCAACAAACAGATCATAACACCCCTGTAATACATTCGGAGCCATACTTGGTGTTCAGGTAGTTTTCCTGGTGGAGGTGTGGGCTGAGAGTGAAACACTGCTTGATGAAGTAGGAGTGACCCCTGACCGCTAAGGGCTGCCTTGTCCCATTCATTATCCTCATACCACAAAGGACTGTCAGTCCTCCGTCTTCTGTTGTAAACTGATAATGCTATTTGTTATCTTGACCATTTGTCTGTCATGACCCTGGTGATTAGAAGCCACTTTTCCCCCGTCTCATATTTTGTAGACAGTTCTAATTTTTATTTTACTTAAAAAATTTATTTTTATTTGATGTTTATGAGTATACTGCCTGCATGCATGTGAGTGCATCCACGCCATGTAATGCCTCCAAGAGGTCACAAGAAGGCATCAGATCCCCTGGTTCTGGAGTTAGGGACAGTTTTTAGTCACCATGTGGGTGCTGGAAACTGAACGTGGGTCCTTTGTAAGAGTAGCCAGTGCTCCTTAACCACTAAGCCATCTCTCCAGTTCCAACATTTCTAATTTTTTAAAACATTTATTTGATTTTTCATTGTTTGGCATTTTCATACATGTATATAATACATTCTAGTTCTTCTAAACATGTATTACCCTGTCCTCACAGTAATACTTCCTTCCCCACAAGATCCTTTCCTAACTTCATGCCTCATGCATGTGACCCACTGAGTTTAAATAGGTTTGCCTGCAGCAGCATGGTTGGGAGGTCATTACTGGACCAGACTTGTTCTAGGAAATCTGTAATGCACTTCTGAATTGGTCATACTTCCCTGGAATTTAAACAACCTTCAACTTAAGAAAGATAAGTCATACTCAGGAATCAGATCTAACCCCTGCTCATTTCCCCACCTTCGTTCACTTCTGAGATGATTTCATGCAGCCTTGTGGTCTTTAGTTCTACATTAATTATATTGATTGTACTTAATTTCATATTTCTGTTGTTCTCTAAAACAGAAATAAACCATATTATTTCTTTCTTCAAAGACCCTGTCTCAAAAAGACCAAAAAAAAAAAAAAGTCATTCAATTTTGTCCGCAGCACGCTCCATCCCTGTCCTTGATACTGTTGAAAGAACTTCCAGGTCCACTGTGGGTACAACTATGACCTCGCCCTCATACTTTTCTCTGTAGCATGCTGTTGACATTCTTGCTTTTGTGTTTATGTGTCTATTGTGTGAGTGCCTATGTGTGCTCACGTGTACTCACATGCATGAACATGTGTCATGCCAAACATGTGGAGGTCAGTGGACAACCTTCAGGTGTAAGGTTACTCCTTGCACCATGAGAGGCTGGTCATCTAATTCAGTACATTAAGGCTTGTATGCAAGCACCCTTAAGCCCAAGCTATTTTTGTGGGCCTCAGTCTTGATTTTTTTTTTTTTTGCTGTTTCTGTTTGGGAATTTCCTAGTATGTCCAAACAACACATCCTTTCCTTTCTTTTAAGCAATTGCTCAAGTGCCACTTTTAAAATAGTAGCACTTAGCTATGGCTGGCACTGTAGGCCTACATCACTGCCTGAGAATCCAAGGCATTGTTGCAAGTTCAAGAATTGTCTGCTCAACCGAGTGACATCCTGCTTCAGAATTGTAAGTGGATAAAAACAAAAACCTGGAGATACAGCTCTGCAATAATGCACTACACAGTGTTCACAAGGCTCTAGGTTCAATCTCTAGTATGAGAAAAGTAAGTACAGCAATAGCACAATGCCGAGGCGTTGGCACATATCACATAACCCTGTGCATTGCTCAGACTTACTGTTAGCTCAAAAACTGTAACCAGAATGGTTCCAATTCAATACATAGGTTTAGAACAACAGATCACCCTTTTCTTTGACTTTTATTCCCTAGCACCGAGGAGAGCATCTAAGACATAATATAAAACAAATGTGGGGTTTTCTTTAACAGAATCTATCAATAATGGGTCGATTTCTGTATTTGGGCTAGGCCAGTATAACCTTTCCCTAACTATGCCTTAAGTCATATAGATAAATATCATTTCTCAGGCTTCTCCCAACTTTCTTGAAAAGAGAGCAATTGTATGAAACCCAAACGAGAAAAATTATATTTAACTATATAAAACACACTAATACTTAAATGTGCACATGCATGCACATACAATTATGCATTCCATCTTTTGTGGGGGGGATTATATCACAGGTAATGTTTCTGTATCCCCTTCCTTTGAACATTTTAAGATAAAGCAATGATTTCAGTGGATACTTAACAAATGGTTTTAAAGGAAAAAGTGGAAACCATAGTATTTGGAGGTAAAATAACTCCCATTGTAAATAACTGTCAAGTTAACTGCAATCAGTAATTGATTGCTGAGTTCCAAGTAAGGATGGTTACTATGCTATTTGCTATAAAGTCTCACTCAGCAAAATGTTACTGTAAAAAATACTATAATACAAAAATTAAAATCAACCTTTGAGGAGCTTATTCACACCGTCCATGTTGGCACTAACATGCCCTATCAGATGATGGCACTAAGATGTTTGGTTTGGATCGCAAAGCCTCTTATCACAAGCCTCCCTCTCACCTCTCATCACATCTAACTTTTCCACGCCATTCCAGGGTTCACCACTACACAACAATATGGCCTTTCCTGAACATCTACATTTTTTAATGTAGCCTAAATCATGTTCCACATGTAACAATAATAAATTCAGCTAAAATTAACACAAGACTGACAATGATGACAATGAACTGGCCTTACTTTCTTAGAAGAATGATATAGGGTACCAATTCAAGGAATGAATCATACCTTAACTTATCCAAGGTTCCTACTCTTGTGGATTTCTCCAGTCATCAGCTTACTCCTGACTGTTAACTTGTCATTTCAAAATGCTTTCAAACTCATCAGACTTCAAATATATCTTTCAGGTAGGATAAAGAGGGGGAAAAGTCATAGAAGAATCTGAAGACTATTCTCTAGGAGCCTTTTGATGTACTGGGAAGGCTGAGAACTGCAGGGATCCTTGATTACCTAACATGGCCATTAACGATGACAACTCCCTCCTGTTAGTGTATTTCTGCTGACCTACCTCATGTTGGACTATGGGCAAGCTCCCAGTAGCATACTATATACTAACTATACTCTGAAAGGCATGTCACTGTAAAAATCTACCCAGGTTCATGGGCAGGCTTCTTTATCAGCTGAGGGAACCAGGACAGTATGCAGAATAATTGTAATATTAGGATCAAGTATATATGTCCTTAAGAAAAGTTAAGTCATACAAAACCTAGGTGGCACTTAATACAATAATGAATACCCTCAAATACTATTCAGTGCCTTTTTAGGAATTCCTAGTATTTGTCTTCATGGAAAAATAAAATTCATTACAACCAGGATTTACCTTTTCCCAAAGTATTTTTCATAATTTAAAGAAATATGTTACTTGAAGTAAAATGAATCTGGAAGAAATTAGAATAGTATTAACCAAACTTAAGAACCTTGAAAACTCAGTAAAAATGAATTTTTTGAATTATATAATTTAATAAGTTTTGTGAATCTCTAAGAAATAATGTGATAATTAGTACTTCATTAAACTATCAATCAATGAAATTACTTTTCTGAACACGTCCCAAGAAATTTTATGGAGTCACAACATTAAAAATCCCTTCTTAATCATTATGACAGTCCATCCTGGATTTCTCCTGATTACATTATTTATAACTGTATGGAGCAGCTCTTACCAGTGTCTACCCTAAGGACAGAATTTTGGAAACAACACAGACCTCATTTGATATAACAGAGAGGTACCCCAGTAGGGAAAAATGTGGGACAGTCATGAACTCTCTGTGAATATTCAACATCAAGGAGAAAGAAAAGAAGAAACGACAATATTTATGTTTATAGACACTTTTTCCAGTAGGAAAATGTGTTTGTTTAGCTAATATGCTGTTTATTTTATTTTGGGGATTTTTCATATATGAGTAGCATATTTCAATTACTCCCATCCTTCCAATATTCCCCTATTCCCTCGCAATTTCTTGCATTTTTTGATTATTATTGTAACATATTGTGTACCGAAGAGCCTGTTTCCTCTGAGGGGTGATGCTGCTGAGAATTGATTGTGAAGAGCGAGCCACGGGAGGAGGGACTTTCTCCGCCATCTTGGGATGGAGGCCGAGCACACAGGCATGGCAAGAATGAATGGACTGGCATTTACAGACCTGGGGCAAGACTGTGAGCCCAGGAAACCCTGGGCAAAGCTAGCGGTGACTGTGGGCCGGTGGTGGGAGCGATCTGGAGTGGTGGGCTCTGAGCTGAGGTGCTGATCTGGGCAAGTGCTTGTCTCTTTCTAAGTCACCCCACTCAAGGTTGTAAACCATAATAAATTCATATAAAAACAAGTTATATGGTTTGTCTGATAGTGCAAAAGACCCTTGGGAGAACTCTGGTGACACATATACATACATATATTTATATCTACATAATGGTCTAGCCCATATAATATGTATGTGTATATATATTGCACTGAGTCTATTTAGTGGTGTTCATGTATACCTGTGCTTAGGGCTGTCCAGTTGGGATTAGAACCTGTCAGGAAACACTTTCCTGGAGAACACTGAGTCTCCCTCCCTTAGCACTCAATAATTCCCTGTAGCTCTTCATCTTGAGGGGGGAACCTGTGACATTCCCCTCTCTACCTTAGTATGTCAACTGGTTTTGTCATTATGCAGATCTTGTTATACTACAAGTATTGTGGTGATTTAATTAGTGCAGTTTCCCTATCATGTCTAGAGCACGTTGACAAGCAATAGGTATCTTGTCCCTCTGGCTCTTACGTCCATCCGTCCATCCTGTCCTGTCCCCCGCCACCGCCCCACTTCTTCTTTGATGTTCGCGGACACTTAAGTGTGGAGGTAGCATTGGAGATGTGTCACTTAGGACTGGGCACCTCAAAGTCACTTATTCTCCATGAGTTGTTTACAAACTCTATGATTAGCCCTTTGATTATTGAACTTCACTTATCCTTTGACCAAGGGAAGAAATTTGTACCAAATCCAGCCACGTTAGACATGATGTATTAAACACTTGCTCATATGGTTCACAGTGAATTGCCTCACAGGTTTTCTTTAACAAAGAAAATGCATAAGTGATCAATGAATTTGGTTAAATTGGGAGAAAGAATGAGTTCTTATTTTTGAACATTCACAATGGAGATAAAAAGGAGAATTAATATATAATAAGATAAAGGTGTTAAGTGTGATATAAAATTCAAGATCATTGATAAGTATCAGCTGATATCATACTAATTAAAATTCATTCTAAAGAAAATATTCCAGCACCACTTATTGACCAAGATAATGTGAGGCCCAGTGAATTTGTGATTGCTATTTCTTAAGAGCACATTTTTCCTCTTTAAGATACTGTACTCTACTGCTGTCGTAAGGTCACGCACTAAGCAATGAAGACATGTGTCCAAGTATAAACACAGACAAACACACAGTCAGACTCACGACATTAGAAATTCAAAGATCTTTTTAGGTAGTACAGAAATAGAAAATTTTCAACTTAATTCATTAACTTAATTTAAATACCTTAATTAATTGAAATTTTGAAAATGGCTTTTGTAACACACTATTTGAACTATCTGATGAAAGGAAAATCTTATTGCAAGCGTGTTCTCAAACAATGTAAAAGTCAAAGCACCAAGACGAAAGGACCTGCATTGGTAGCCTGCTCTGCCTGCTTTCTGAACCCAGGAATGGATGAATCATCACAATGAAACCCCTGATTCTTTTTCAGGAGTATATATTATTAAAGTAAATTCAGACACACAAATATAAGGACTGAAAATGTCATGTGCTATGACTAGTATTCAAGGACAATCAGTGCCCACCAGTCTGATCAACAATGGTGCTACAAGGTGATTCTTTAATGTGATTGTCTTAGGACTATTGAATGACATTATGATCACAAGAGTATTGGGGAAGAACACCCATAGGAAGAGACCGGAAGAGGATGTAATGTTTTCTTCATTGATGCTTGAGTTGATTGCTTATGATGACTGAGTAGAAACACAAAACAGTAGATTTCTTAGTAAAAATTGACATGAAACTACTAGGCAGGAACAAGGAGTCTGTAGGTGTTCGAGGAAAAACGGACTTAATGTCAGAGCACTCACAGGGTAACAACTACCTTCTCTATATTTCATGAGAAATACTTACTTTGTACTGGTTCTGCCCACTTCTACAAAACTGAACAAAATACATTTCTTCTTTAAATTGAGTTTTCATCCTAAACTAAAGAATACAATTGACAAAATTAATGAGTCATGTGGGCGCTAAGATGCGACTACAATGAGTACGATTTATTTAACGTCATCAATAAGATGAGAAGGATTTCTGAATTACAAAAGTAACAGTGTTTAAAATATGTATGCATAGATTCAGGAATGTAGAGGAGAATTTACAGAACCTTTAACACTCTATAAAGAAGTCATTTCTGTCTTCTAGCTCATAGTGCTGGCATATATTAAGCAAGCTTTTGCACACTGTAAAGCAGAAACTTTTCAGGTCACTCTTTTTACTTATCATGGAGACCAGATCCCCCACTCCAAAAACCAAAGCTGAGAAGAAACAGGTCTGTCTCTTACGTTGGCCAGTTTCAGTTTCACAATATCTCCTAATATTTCATCCTTACAAACTTTCTCTTTCACCCTGTCCTGACAGAATGACTGTGTAGCTGTAGGCAGTTAGAATATTCTGAATGGCAGTTGAGGAATCATGCTGCTCTGGAAAGGAAGCTGGAAGTTGGGAGCCAGAACTGTCCGGTAAAGTGGCTTTTAGTGATACAATGGAGGCTGTGCTTCAACTCCACTCAGCATACACATAGATACAGATATAGATACATAGATACAGATATAGATAGATAGATACAGATATAGATACATAGATACAGATATAGATATATAGATACAGATATAGATAGATAGATACAGATATAGATACATAGATACAGATATAGATATATAGATACAGATATAGATAGATAGATACAGATATAGATACATAGATACAGATATAGATATATAGATACAGATATAGATAGATAGATACAGATATAGATACATAGATACAGATATAGATATATAGATACAGATATAGATAGATAGATACAGATATAGATACATAGATACAGATATAGATATATAGATACAGATATAGATAGATAGATACAGATATAGATACATAGATACAGATATAGATATATAGATACAGATATAGATAGATAGATACAGATATAGATACATAGATACAGATATAGATATATAGATACAGATATAGATAGATAGATACAGATATAGATACATAGATACAGATATAGATATATAGATACAGATATAGATAGATAGATACAGATATAGATACATAGATACAGATATAGATATATAGATACAGATATAGATAGATAGATACAGATATAGATACATAGATACAGATATAGATATATAGATACAGATATAGATAGATAGATACAGATATAGATACATAGATACAGATATAGATATATAGATACAGATATAGATAGATAGATACAGATATAGATACATAGATACAGATATAGATATATAGATACAGATATAGATAGATAGATACAGATATAGATACATAGATACAGATATAGATATATAGATACAGATATAGATAGATAGATACAGATATAGATACATAGATACAGATATAGATATATAGATACAGATATAGATAGATAGATACAGATATAGATACATAGATACAGATATAGATATATAGATACAGATATAGATAGATAGATACAGATATAGATACATAGATACAGATATAGATATATAGATACAGATATAGATAGATAGATACAGATATAGATACATAGATACAGATATAGATATATAGATACAGATATAGATAGATAGATACAGATATAGATACATAGATACAGATATAGATATATAGATACAGATATAGATAGATAGATACAGATATAGATACATAGATACAGATATAGATATATAGATACAGATATAGATAGATAGATACAGATATAGATACATAGATACAGATATAGATATATAGATACAGATATAGATAGATAGATACAGATATAGATACATAGATACAGATATAGATATATAGATACAGATATAGATAGATAGATACAGATTATAGATATAGATATAGATAGATAGATATACATGCTTCCACCATTGCACTTTGTGACCCAGTTGCCAAAAATAAAACAATGATCTCACTTTGAAGAAAGTATGCTCTTTCTTCAGAAAGATGCTCTGTTGGGCCATCTACACCCAAAGATTAGAAATCTGGACAGCAAGATATGAGATGAGTGACGCATGACATGAAAGAAGTTGATGAAAGAAATAGAGCAGGAAATATAAATGAGGCAACTGCTCCTTCATGAGGCATTCACTAACGTATGTGAGTACTTGTACAATGTGCTATTCAGCACTAACATGAATGGTCTATAACCATGCAGCTGAATACAGATCAGTATCATACATAGGGGACACAAAGTATATATAATAGTGATTATTTTTAATATTTTAGTGTATGTGTGTGTGCACGTGTGTGTGTGTGTGTGTGTGTGTGTGTGGAAATGTATGCCATTTGTTTGCAGGTGCCTACCAGGAGAGAACACAGAACCCCGGGAGCTGAACTTTCAGGAGGTTGTGGGCTGCTGTAACTGAGTACTGGGAATGAAACTGGGGGCGGGCTCTGAAAGAGCCTCAAGTACTCTTAACACCTAAGCCATCTCTTCAACTCTTGATTCTTTTTTTCTTTTAAAAAATTTTTCTTTATTATTTTTATTCCACATGTAGCATATAAGTGTATTTGCTTATATCGGTGTAAGTGCATCCACAAGCAGTGCCCACAGAGGTCAGAAGGGAGTGTGGGATTCCCATGAAACTGGAGTCATGGATGGTAGTTAGCTGCCATGTGGGCACTAAGAACTGATGAACCCATGTCTTCTGCAAAAGCAGCCAGTGTTCTTACCCAGTGATATATCTCTCCAGGCACTGTGATTCTTTTATATAATTAACAACACATATTAAAATAACATATACATAAGATACTACAATACTCATGAGTCTTGGGAGAGGGAAGTGTCAGGAAAGGGCAAAATTGCAGCTTCTACTAATACTAGCATTCTATTTCGTGAGATGAGTATTGATTACATAAAGAGTTTGCTTGCAACAATTTATTGAGTCATACATCTATTATATATATAGATATGTATATATATACATATATATATATATTTCATGGGTTTATTATACCTAAATAAAAGCATTTTATAACCTTAAACATATAAGAAAATGCTCCTAGGGACCCACAGAGAGAAAGAAAATGCAAAGGTATTAAGGTTGCAAGAGAGAGGACAAAAACCATACACATGGTGGGTAGAAGCTCAGGCTAATCTCAGAACTCTCTCTCATGATGATCTCTCAAATCATTCAACCTCATAGTTCAGTTATAATTTCTTTTTAAATGTTAAAAAAAAAAACTCAGGAGGGCTGGGGAGATGGCTCATCAGTTAAGAACATTGGTTGTTCTTGCAGAAGACCTGGGTTCAAATCACGGCACCCACATGGTAGCTCACAACTGTCTGTAACTCCAGTCCCAGGGGCTCTGACAGCCTCTTCTGACCTCCAGGGGCATTGCACGACATGGGTGCACTTACTTACATGCAGGCAATACACACATACTCATAAAATAAAAATAATAAATTAAAATTTTTTAAATA
>NW_008340206.1:2710752-2715416 GCF_000622305.1 Nannospalax galili
AAAAACTCATAAGTTTTTTAAAGTTTATTGTAGTGGAGAAAGAGAGGAAAAATATTTTCAGGAACAATAGGGTACCTTACCTGATAAGATGTAAAATTATGGCAAATACGCTATTCTAAATCTAAAGTTAAAACCAACAATTCCATATGTAAAGAGTGGGACAAGCAATGAGTCTAGACACTTCAGCAATTACCAGGCAAATCAGAAAACAGAGCTGCAGTTCAATAACCATTAAACTGTTGCTAGCAAAAATAAATAAATAAATAAATAAATAAATAAATAAATAAATAAATAAATAAATAAAACAGTTGGCAGATTTTCACAGCCTAAAAAAACATGTCCTCACACACGAGTTCTGTAAAGAAAGTTATGGGATTAGGGCTGAAGAAATGGCTCAGTGGTTAAGATCACTGGCTGCTCTTGCAGAGGACCTGGTTTCAGTTCCCAGCACCCCTATGGTTACTAATAACTCTCTTTAACTCCAGTTCCAGGGGATCTGACGCCCTTTTATGACCTCCATGTGCATTACATGACATGGGTGCAATTACATGTATGCAGGGAATATACTGATACACATAAATAAAAAAAATAATGGGGGCTGAAGAGATGGCTCAGTGGTTAAGAACACTGGTTGTTCTTGCAGTAGACCCGGGTTCAAATCCCAGCACCCACATGGCAGCTAACAACTGTTGGTAACTCCAGTCCCAGGGGATATGACAGCCTCTCCTGACCTCTGTGGGCATTGCAAGACACAGATGCACTTACCTACATGTAGGCAATACACGCATACACATATAATAAAAATAAAAAATAAAAATTTTTTAAAATAATGAATTTTTTAAAAAGAAATTTACAGGGTCTTGTTTATGGCATCTTATAGCTGGCTCACTCACCAAAATAGAACTCTGAGAGTAACCTCATTATCTGTCAGTTTTCATCAATGACCTTTTAACTTTATCTCAGTTGTAGGTGAAAGTTTCTTGTAATTATTTATTAAAATTAGTGTATGTTTGTATAAATATATATTATTTTGAAGACTATTATTATATTAATGATTTCATCCTCATTTAGGGGGATTCTTACTACAATTACTTTCATTACTTTTTGGTTTATTTTCCACCCTGTTTGTGTAAATACAATGATTTCCCCAACAAAAATATGTTCGATAGGTGAAAGTTTCTTGTAATTATTTATTAAAATTAGTGTATGTTTGTATAAATATATATTATTTTGAAGACTATTATTATATTAATGATTTCATCCTCATTTAGGGGGATTCTTACTACAATTACTTTCATTACTTTTTGGTTTATTTTCCACCCTGTTTGTGTAAATACAATGATTTCCCCAACAAAAATATGTTCGATAAGGCTAAAAAGATGACTCAGTGGTCAAGAGTATCAGCTCTGGTGTGTAGAGCCTGAGTTCAGTTCCCAGCACCCACACTGAATAGCTCGCAACCACCTATAACAGGCTCCAAGATGATCTGATGCACTCTTTTAGCCTTCGAGGGCATTGCATGCATGTGCACAAACACACACAGACACACATATACATGTAATTAATTAAATATGATATCCATTTGGTACTGGAGAGATGATTGCTCAGCAGTTAACAGCACTGGCTGCTCTTGCAGAAGACTGGGTTCGAATCCCAGCACCCACATGGCAGCTAACAACTGTCCGTAACTCCAGTTCCAGGGGATCCAACAGCCTCTTCTGTCCTCCACGGGCATTGCACGACATGGGTGCACTTAACTACCTGCAGGCAATCCACACATGCATATAAAATAAAAATAATAAAATGTTTTTAAAAATAAAAAAATAAAATCAATCAGAAAATATTTAAACAATAAATGTTTGACAATAAAATTTAAAATATAATTTAATGATGTATACAAATTAATCTATTCATGATTGTAGGGATAACATAAAATAAACATAATCTGGACTAATGATTTTTAATTAACCTTGGCAACCTTACTGAAACATGTGCTCTTAAAACCTGAGCACCTGTTCTTGTTTCCCAGAAACCTCAGTTTTCTACTCCATCCAAAAATATAATGAAAGAATGTGGTTATGATTAAGAATTAATATATCAAAGAATTAATATATCAAACATTAATATATCAAAGCTGTCGCTGGAGAAAACACTTTGAATAAAGGGATGACAGAGGCCTGACTCAGGGAGACATATCATACTTTAAATCCATTTCTATCTACGTTCATTAAATACAAAATACCAAGTTTCCAGGCGTTATTCTTAGAACATTTGCTATTTTGTTGTTTACATTTCTGAAGTGTGTGGTAGTTATTCTTTAGAGAAGGTGCTGTGTATGGACTGAGTCTCTCTCTTCTTGGTAGTCCATTGTCTCAGTATCATTTTAGAACTTTCTACCCCATTTCCTGGCTTATGTTTGTATCTGGAGCTATTCATTGATTCAGAATTCTGCATCTTTGTGATCTAGTGCTCTAATTTAACTGAATCACTTACTATTATTTTATTATGCTCTGTTATCCTCCTTGGCATTAAAGCCCCTATTCTTTTAGCATTTTCTATGCAAAGGTCATGTAAAATCATTTCACACCTAACATTGATCAGCATTTAGAACAGTTGTCTTTGTGATCCACATAGAACCTCAACATCAGTTGTAGACACAGATCACAAAGAGAAAATGTAATATGATTCCATATTGCAACAGAAAAAGAATTCAGTGTTGGAAGTTTCTATTGGATTCATGTTCAGGGATATTGCTGACATTGATCACAGAAGCATCTACATTTCAGATTCATCGGAGGAGCAGACATCTTCGTTTTCTACACTTGTTTTCTGTTTTCTTAATAATTTGTTGAACATTTAAGCCCACCATTTGTTTTTCTTTTAAAAAATATTTTTCTCTTCCAAAGCTCACATTAACCCCTTCTCTTGATTAAAAAATTAGTTTGTATGTGGGCGTGTGTGAAAGTGTTTGTGCATGTAGCCTTTAAGAGACATCCAGGTACCCTCTATCATCAGGACTATGCCTCTTCACCCACATCGGATTTGTACATCAATCTGAGTGCCTAGGACTTTCTGCTTCAAAGCAGAAACTTCTCTTTTTCTGTCTCAGAAGAGCTTTCCAGGGTTTTATAAGGAACATTTGC
Organism: Nannospalax galili; assembly: GCF_000622305.1. NCBI lineage: Eukaryota > Metazoa > Chordata > Mammalia > Rodentia > Spalacidae > Nannospalax > Nannospalax galili. Next base: position 2,713,896 of record NW_008340206.1, read on the forward strand.
TCATTTTATCTGATAATTAAATAATTTAATTTTGCATATATTAGATCACATATTATGTCATACTATTTTCCTACACATGACTAGAACCTCTTCCAGCATTTTGAATTCATCTGGGCAGGATGATCTGTAACTTTCGTTGTGTCTCCATGAGTTTTATTAAGTGTAAGTGACCAAAGTTTGTTGAATGAGTAAATGGGTTCAAGCTCAGCCCAACACACTGGTAATTTTAATCTGAGGTCTGCAATTTAGAATATAGTGGCAAGAAGTGTGATGTAGGTTCCCATTTCATTTAGCACAACTGTATTCATCACTCATCAATTTTAGCCCCCTGGAATTTTAAAGAACAAAAGAAAATCAACCAGGAGGGACTACTGTGAGAAGTTAAAAATTATACAAATACAATTAACTTCTCAAGCCCAATATTTTCAACCACTTGTGTAAAACCTATTCTAGAGGGGTAAGGTGGGCCTGAAGTCTCACCCCTAACCAAGGAGCTATCGGAATACTGTAGCTGCTGGAAATGGAAGAGACAGTTTTTCTTTTAAGAGTGTGGGCCCTGGGAGGTCTACCGTGCTCCAAGGCTGGTTCCACACACAACAGTATGTGGGCAACAAAAATTGGACCCAATGGGATGGACATTTAGGAGGCAGATGAGACAGTGAGTGGGCAGGTGGATGGCTCTGGAAGAAGCTGAGGGAGGGGAAGACATGAACAAAACACATTGCATGAAATCCTCAAATAATAATAATAGGAAAGAAAAATACATAATTTGGTTTGTTTTCACATAACAGAACTGAATATAGGCTACTTGCAGGATTGAAAGGATTAAAGTTTTAAGACAGTCAAAATATTCTGCCAAGGGGAAGGTCAAACTAAAAAAAAAACATTCTTTTATTGTGCTGGTGCCAAAACTTTTATATGATATACATTAGATAGATGATAGATGATAGATAGATAGATAGAGAGATAGATAGATAGATAGATAGATGGATGATGGTAGATAGGTGACAGATAGATGATAGATAAATGATAGATGATAAATAGATAGATAGATAGATAGATAGATAGATAGATAGATAGGCAATATGACCAAAGTTGAAATCACATAATTATATTTTAATTTTAGTTCTTGTAACATAAAAAGCTATTAGAGGATTATTTATATGCAGCATATTCTACTGGCCAATATAAGTGCCCTATTTTCCATTTTATTTCAATATATTATACATTCCATTATACATTTATTCACGTCACTGTTTCATTTACTTACTTAAGGCTATGAGCAATATTCACTATTTCCTAGAATTGGACTGTATCTTGGGGACTACAGACAACAGCACATTCATACCAGACTTTCAGCAACTCTAATAAATGGTCCACTGTTTGCTTTGTTGTTTGTTGTTGTTGTTGTTGTTGTTTTTAAACAGCTTGGACAAAGCAGGTGACAAATGATTTCCATTAGCTTTGTCAGAACAGAAACAAAACAGATCAATACAAATGATTTGCAGCAAGATCATAAAT
>NW_008340206.1:2716904-2722412 GCF_000622305.1 Nannospalax galili
GTTAGCTGCCATGTGTGTGCTGGGATTCGAACCCAGGTCTTCTGCAAGAACAACCAGTGTTCTTAACTGCTGAGCCATCTCTCCAGCCCCTCAAAATATTTCTTACACTTTTCAGATTCACCTTATTTTGTAGACTTCACAGTTTTTTTTAAAACACACATCTTCAAAATGTCAGATTTTAGACAACATCAAACTACTTGCCCCCACCCTGCTTTCCTCTGATTCATTCCTTTTTGGGGTCCAAGAGTTGTCTTCAGAATGAAGAAGACTAAGATTTACGATAAAAGCCCCCCCCCAGGGGCTGGCAAGAAAGCTCAGTAGTTAAGAACACTGGTTGCTCTTAATAGAGGGCCAGCTTCAGTTTCCAGCACCCACATGGCAGCTAACAACCATCATTAACAACTTCTGTTCCAGGAAATCTTAATACCCGTTTCTGACCTTCACAGACTTTGCACAAATTTAGTGCTCTTATATGTAGACAAAGCACTCATATACATAAAGAAAAAAAACACTAATTTTTAAAAAAGTTAAATCTTGAAAATCATATTTGGATTTTAAATGTCTAATCTGAATTTGATACAATGTATTTTGATCATGTTCAAGAATTAAAAACATAAAAACAAAATGATACACAAAGATAAAAAATAAAGAAGAAATCTAAATGTATAGTCTATTATTCGAAAGTAATTCATATTCATGAGTCATCAGGGAAATATAGACAGTAGTTCCCATTAATTACACCAAAAAATAAAAATTAATACATTTGCAAGTATTTGTGTGTATATGGAGAAGCTCACAGGAAATATAAAACTTTGCTTTGAGGAAATATAAAGCTGTTCAGTGAGACTGGAAAGCAGTTTGATATCCTGTAATTGGAGGAAATAGAAATCCCAACAGTTCTCCAAGGTACGTACACAGCAGGGATCCACTCACATTGAGTCAGAAATGAGTAAAAGTGTAATGATCGCTTTTACCATAAGTGCTCTAAACTGGAAACTCTCCAAATATGCATTACAATAAGAATCTGCAGATAAATTCTAATATATGTATATATTGCAGTACTTTATATGAATCACAGGAAAATGGGCCTAAAGCTACATCCAACAATTTAGATTAATGTCACAAGTGTAATGCTGAACAAGGGAATCCAGATTCAAGCTAACATGTGACATGCTGTTTCGTTCACATAGTTTTAAAAAATAGACCAAATGGAGCTCTTCCTCAGAAGGATATCTCTACAACATGAGGGAGTGGATATCTTCAAAAGGAGAGAAGTGTCTGCCTTTAGAAGCAAAGGTGCAGTTTATGACTGGGAGGGGATTTAGGGTACTTATAAGATCTCACATGTCGACCTTGAATGAGTTAATACGTAGATTTACTGTACAGTAAATCCTTGGCCATGCATTTCAATACAATAAAGTGTCCTCTACACGCAGAACAAAGGTTTGAAATGCTGTCAGTATCTTACTTCTTTTCAATTTCTTCCTTCAACACCTGCCAATTATAATTTTGTTTACAGTATTGTAAATAAATTTCAGCTATTTAAAGTGATTTCTTGAGAACTACTCATAAGAAGGGAAATTTCATGACTCCAGTTCTCACCGCTGGCTCAGTAAGAGAGGTCATGTTTAACTAGCCTGCTGAAATTATTGAAAATATTACATCCATAATGGATGATAGAAGTTCAATGATATAGTACCCTTGTATTTTTCTCCAGGCAAATAGTCATGCTGCACATGAGAGATTGATGTCTACAGAACTAGGTGTCGAATGAGAGACTAGAAACAGTGCTGCGTGGGAAACGGACAGTGTCTTTGCTCTGACTCAGAGTCCAAGGCATGAAAGCCTTCCTCTAGTTTCTTTGTCTGAAATATCCTTTTTCACAGAAACCAGACAGACACTGCCATAGATGGAAATTTTGAGCAATTTTTTGAGTCAAGTAATCCCTGGTTTATTTAACTCTCCCCTCAGGACTGCGCACCTGAACATTTTTTCAGCCTTCCCACCTCCTCTTTCTCTGCTCTTTTCCTCATTTTTTTCTTCACATTTGATAGTAATGCATTTTTCTCCCTGTGTTGATGGAAGAAGGCATGACTCTTCTAGCCAGAGGGAACGTTATAGGTTTATAGAAATCCTCCCAAAATCTGAAGATATTGTCGGTGACAGCTCTGAATGTAAAATCTTACTTTAGGAATTCAGAGATTCAGACTGGAAAAAGAAAAACATGAGATTTGACAATCATTTAATTAACCAAGGAGGCACCCTTTTGATAGACAGTTCAAGTTTGTTTTGGGGTGACCTAAAATATATGCTCGAGCTACATAAATTCCAATACTCATTTTTTCTTTGCTTCCCTTATTGATTTCTGAAACCTGTTTGTTGGAGCTTAAATGCAGAATATATACAAAATTTGAATGAAACCATGTTAAAACTTTGAAAATGTTGCTCACATATTACTTTTCTCATGTCTAAATGCCTCATTCATTATTAGATAAGTAATTAGATTAGTACAGATTGTCATTTTAATTGTATCAAAAGGTTTTACACAAATTAACATAAATGTCCAAACTCCAAAATCAATCAAAGGTTTTCTGTACAAATATGCCCTATATGGAGAGAAGAAGGATATCACTTCTAGGAATAGTTACTAACACCAAATTGGGTGAATGGTGTCTCCTCTGTACATCACCTCACACCATTACTAATATGCACATCGTGTCTATTTTCCCTTCAGATAACCTCTGTCAACAAAACTCTGGGGACAGAACTGAACCTTATTTACACTACCATGTGCACTCATGGTACACCTGAGAGATAGTTCCTTAATATAAGTTGCTCATCATATTTCAGACACTTAAGGCAAAGAATAAAATTAAAAATGTATTATTAACATATTTTTTACATTAAACGCATTTTGAAAGGATAATACTTTGGCACTATGGGTTACATGAACTATATGGTTAAAAGTAATCTCCTTCATGTCATACTTGTCTATCTTGACAGTAGCTAATAAGAAAATGGAAGTTACATATATGGCTCCAAACTGTAGAATATTGTATTTATAAAGGAAAACATTCTATTAAAGCACTTGTAAATATTTTATGCATACAGTGTTTTAAGTGTTATTTTTTTATTTGTTTAAATCTGATTTTTGAAAAAAGGTCTTACTCTGTGCCCTAGGAAAATCTTGAAGTCCAACCTCTTTCTTTATCCTCCTACTGGTGGCATTTATAGGGAAAGACACAATGCCCAGTTCATACAGTGTCATATTTTAGATTCACATTTGAATAACTTTATGTTGCATTACATATGGGTGTACTTAATAATTAATAGCATATCATAATTTGTATGGGATATCTTTTCTTTTAGTGTATCTTATAGTTGATCATGGGTCTATACCAATAAAGTGATTTCATATAAACTTTCCACAAAGAAATACAGTACAAATCACCTGTTTACAAAGTTTTTGAAAACATCTCCAGTAACTTTATGGGAAGCAGCATCTCATTTAAACTTGCTTGAGTACAAGTGTGCTTCCAATGGATAATTATTCAGAAGAGAGTATTAGCAAGTACCTAAAGAGAGAAACATTTAAGTGGATCACCCACTCCTTCCCTTGGAACAGCATCAAACCACTTTAGAGAATTCTATAGGATTTACTTTAGTGAGTACAAGGGAAAACCTCAAGAATGCAGTGAACTTTGTTTATATTTCCAACTAACAAAACGTAGTTTTGTTTCATATGTTTATGTTGATGAGAAGAGCGAGTTGAAGACTTTTTTAAACTTAATTTTAAACTGATATAGCTAATATAAAATTATAGTTATGTATATGGTAAATATGCTTCAATGAATTTATATATTGTACAATGTTTAATTTTCTCTATTGCCTCATACAGTTATCATTTCTTTAAGATGAACTTTTTTTAAATCCTTTCTCCTATCTTTTTGAACTACATGAGGAATTAGTGATGTGTGTAGACACCACACTGTTCCACAGATTGTCAAAACCATTTGCTTCTACCTAACTGAAGCCTTGGCGTCCAATGATCAAACTTTCACCATGTCTCCCTCTCCAGGCACTGCTGACCACTGCTACCCTCTCAACTTGTAAGACATCAATGTTGTGAGAATCTACACAGAGGGGAATCATTTCTTTCTCTCCTTCTGTGAATGGCTTATTTCACTTGAAATAGTGATTTGCAGTTCACTCATGATAATGTACATGTTGGGATTCCATCTTCTTACGAATGCATGGTGCTCTGTTGTACATATGGAGAAGAGATATCCTTTATCTGTTTCTTAGCTGGTGGACACTTAGGTTGCTTTCATCAGCTGACTATTCTGAATGGTGCAATCCCTGCCATCTCTGTCAGATCAATATTCTGGCAAGTACTCACACATTTCTGTGTAATGGTAGCATCATTATTTCTTAGCGATAATCCATTGTCTTCCAACCATTAAAGATCCAGATCACATTTGGAACTTATTTACCCCTAACACATCCCCAGTGTTGATAATTACACATTAAGGGTGTATCTTGATAAGAATCATATACACAATACAATATAGACACAATGCTATACATATTGTTCAAGCTGTATATATTAGTATATTTTATCAATTTTTCTGCTAAAGTAACATTGCGCCTCTTAACTTGCTATGCCTTTGTAGACAATGAGGGTTTCTAATTTAATCATTCCTAATTTCTATCATGTACATGGAACATTAGTATCTTTTCTGTACCTGTGATCAAGTATTTCAAACACTAATTTTTCTATGGGTTCTAAAGTTGGAACTCAATTGCAAACCTTCTATTTCTATGGCTATGTAAATCCTATGTTATGAAGTCAAATCAAACTTGAGACTACGCCTGTTTACTGCATTTTGTGCATTTATCTCAAAAAAAGATGAAAGGTAATTATCTCTGTTAAATAAAGGGTATGTACTTTGCCAGCACACTTTTATCACACTTTGAAACACTTCACTTCAGCAAAAATTTCCCCGAGTTCTGTTCTATAAATGCACCACTTGGAAAGATGCAAATCTATGAAGTTGAATAATCAAATAAAATAATATTCATTCGTGACAGAATAAGAGAAAATGGGGACATCTTACAAGATGAAAAATGGTAGGGGTATGAAGGGTTGAAAGATGCGAAACAAACAGCAGTGAAATCAACTAATACATTCATTTTCTCAAAGTACACTTGAATATCCACTTAAGCAAACAATTTAAATCCGGGAGTGCTGTTATGCAGCAGGTACGAATGTAATATTAAAATGATGGTTAATGTACATTTGACATAAAGACACTGAGAAAGAGATGACTAGATTTTTAAGGTCAATGAATTTAATTAAACTGTTCAAAACCAATTACAAATGTACATTTGCCAAATTAGGAGAATGGCTGACACAAGTTTAATCACACAATATTCTGTAATTAAAATTAATTAAAGAAGATATGCAGTCATTAAATACACATAAAGTTAAACCTCAATTTAAGGGAA
>NW_008340206.1:2722455-2723342 GCF_000622305.1 Nannospalax galili
AAAAATAACGCTCTTGATCTTCCAGTAAGTCATAATTGAAGCTGAGAGTCTGGAGCATCAACTTTGAAAGATGTGATATATCATTTAATTCCTTTTATAAAATATATAAATTCTGATTCCTGATGGATTTGAACAATTTGTAAACTATCTAATAAACATCATTATTTGTACAGTTATGCCTGTTATTGTGAAAAACACCTTCATAATAATATCATCTTTTTCTGCACAAGGAGAACTCTGAATTGAATTGTAGGATGAGAAAGTATTTCCTTAGAAATGTCTCCTGACCAGTACTGAGATTATGTATCTGAGATCCAGAAGGAAATTTCTTGAGGGTGGTTTTGAAATGAAATTAAGACCATCAAATAAAAGAATGGATATAAAAGAGCATTCTTATATCTTATTTTTATTTAATGGAAAATTTATTTCCACAATGTGAACAAAACCTATAAAATAAAAGTGAAAGTATTTGTTCCTGATACAGTACTCATGTATTCAGTGTCCTTTTATGTTCACAGAATAGAAATTTAACAATTTCAACTACCTTAGTAAGCCTGGATCAACTTATATCTTAGTAAGCCCTACCTATCTTACCCCATTTAAACCTTTTAAAATTCAAAGGAGTTGCCTGGACATATCTAAAACTGACCTTAACTTGCTTTGAAGATATGCATAGCCTCACCTTAGAGTCCTGAGAAGCAGAAAAGACTAGTGGTAAACAGGGTGTTCAGTACACGAAGGGTTAAGAACCACTGAAAGGAGTGAGGGTCCCTGCAACAATGTCATGTTCTGAGCATCAGAAGAAGCTATGGTGTGTGTCCTCACCAGGCCCCACCTGGTGCTGCTCCTTGGAAGGAGGTATGCAATGAGGGCCGGTAATATGCTCC
>NW_008340206.1:2724098-2728065 GCF_000622305.1 Nannospalax galili
TATCATCTATTTATCATTTATCTATCATCTATCTATATCATAGCTTCCTAAGCATTCCAGCTAATCCTTGAACTCACTATCCTCATGCCTCAGCCTGAGTACTGGATTACAGACATAAATAGAATTGCTTTCAAAATTCTGAATAACCTAATGAAATTAAGATTGTTGAATATATAGAAGAAAGTTTGATATTCCGTAGATACAGCGCTGACTATTGCTGCTACTGGTATATAGAGTTTGTATAATCATGAAATAGAAAATGCAAGGTTTTGATCCATTACACACCTTTATTCATTCACTGCAATTCTAGAGCACACACACACACACACACACACACACACAAAAAAAAAAAAAAACACACACACACACACACACAAACTCTCACTCACACACTCCCTGATCTGGGGTTGGTTCTCACCATCACCTGGGGCATGGCCAGCAGGTTACCTGCATTGATTCAACTGATAATGATCACAGTTTTCACAGGATCAGCAAAGCAAGAAAGTTGAGTCCCTAATTTGTGGCTGATGTATTGCTAACACTTTGCACAAAGCTAGTCAAATCGTCAAGTCAAATGAAAAGGGACTTTAGAATTTCAAGAGAATGGAAGGACAGAATTGTGAATAAATAGGACTATGACTCTAATTCACAAAGATAGAATAATTACTTCCTGATGAAACACAGACAATAATTTCCTTCACATGATTCTGAATGAGCCCAATTAATAGGCTAATTAATGTAGGTACTTGTATTTGTTCATTTATCAGTGCTTTTTAATATGAATTATTTTAATGCATGGTAAAAGGAAGAATCAAGCCCCAAGAATCCAAGTCCCAAGAATTATTCTGTTTCTTTTTCTTTTTCCAACACAATTTACATATTTGAGACTGAAAACTTATATTTGCAGCAGAAAAATAAAGACGGCTGGTCCTCAGCAGCTGGTCTGTGTTCTTATGTAGGCACAGTCACAGGAAATAGGAATAGAGAGAGTTTTCTGATCAAATAAAGACAAATTTTAAGAGAAGGTGTTTCTCTTAATTTTGCTCTCATAACTCGATGCAATATTATCTGTGTCCCTAACACTAAAGTGCTTGCACAAAGTGCAGCGAGATCCGAGGGAATGAAGAAATTCAATCAACAAATAATTCCACATCTAATTTAAAGTTTTTATTTTGTTTATTTTTACTGTATGTGTATGAGTGCTTTATCCACATGCATGTAAGTGCACCACCTGTATGGAATATCCACGGAGACCAAAAGAGGTCATCCGATCACCTGGAGCTAGAATTATTCATGGTTTTTAGCCATCATGTTAGTTCTAAAGAATGACCCTCAGTCTTCTACAAGAATAGCCAGTGCTCCTAACTGCTGAGCCATCTCTTCAGGCCCCCACTTCTAATATTTTTAAATCACAAAGGGCAGTGCATGCCCTGCCTTGTAAATAATAAACAGCTATAAAATACAGCAATGATACACCAGAGGATGAGAAAAATGTTGCTAGAAAACAATATTTCCACATCTAAGAAATTATCTATTGGAAAGCATTAACAAAATGTACTTTATCAATAAACTTACTTTAAGATTTATGATGTGTGTGTGTGTGTGTGTGTGTGTGTGTGTGTGTGTGTGCAGTGCCCTTGGAGGCCAGAAGAAGCTTCCTGATGCCCTGCAACTGGAGGTAAAGGTGATTGTGTGTTGCCTGATGTGAGTGTTGGCACCTGAACTCAGGTCTTCTGTAAGAGTAGTGAGCACTCTTAATGGCTAAGCCACCTCTCCAGCCCCTAATAAACAGTTTTAACAAATTATGGGGGCTAGAGAGATGTCTCAGCAGTTAAGAGTACTAGCTGCTCTTTCAGAGGACCCAGGTTCAATTCCCAACACCCACATGGTGGCTAACAACCATCTGTTACTCCAGATCCAGGGAATCTGATGACCTCTTCTGACCTCTGAGGGCATTGGATGACACCTGGCACATGTGATGGGTGTGCCTACCTATATGCCGGCATAACACTCATACATATAAAAAGTAATAAAATATTTTAAAATGAAACAATTATTCATAAACACTTTAGATTATACTTAACATAAGCTAATAGGTAGTCACCAATATTGTAACTATTAAAATTTTGAAACATAAATTATTGAACATATAAGTAAACAGAGAAGAAAATCTGTGCATTGTGACCCCAAGAAATATATATGCATCTGTGTGTGTATATATATATATCTACAATCATACAAATACAAATATGAGCACATATGTACATGATGTAATCTCAGAAGTATGACTGACAGGGAATAAAGTAGCAAGTACTTACAAATACCTATAAAAATAAATACCTATATATTTATATATAGGTACCTAAATACCTATTTAGGTGCTACACACACATAAATAAATAAATCTAAAAGTAAGTTTATTAATGAAGTACATTTTGTTAATGCTTTCCAATAGATAATTTCTTAGATGTGGAAATACTTTGTTTTCTAGCAAAATATTTAGGTATTTAGCTAAATGCCTAAAGTATTTATATTCTGATTTACTGGGAAAATATAATATCTTGAAATACTATTTCCTGAAGTAGAAATATTCTGAAGGCAACTATCTCAAACTTACTTAAAATTCTATAAAAAAATAATCCAAAGTAGAGTCTAGAGAGATGGCTCATCAGTTAGGAGCACTGGTAGCTCTTGCAGAGGCCCCAGATTTGGCTCCCAGCACCCACATGGCAGCTCACACACATTTGTTACTCCAGTTCCAGGGGATCTAACAGCCTCTCCTGTTCTCCACAGGCATTGCACACATGTGGTACACTTATTTACATGCAGCCAAAATACTCATACATATAAAATAAAAATAATTTGATTAAGATCTATTATATGAAATGCATAAAAACTCAATAGTTTTTAAATAATCGAAAATAAAAGCATAATATATGAAATTTGTTCTATATTGCAACTGCCAATAATGTCAATAAAATGACTGACAGTGTCTTCATTTAATGGTCTGATTAGCAAATTAGCAATCGGTTAAGTTTCCCCATGTTCTATTGGTAAAATGTTTCTAAATTACATAGTAGGAAACAGACAGAATTATGTTGATATTCGTTTATACTAAACCTTATAATGGTCCAAAGCAAGCAATAATGCTATTTGCCATGAATAAATGTGGCAATGAATTTAATGCCTTTCTTTCTGTGTGCACACATCTAAGAAGAAAATCCATTCAGTGCTCTCCTGAGATCAGGCATCATGCCACTTATTCTCACCCACTTCTAGGTGAACAATGTTTTTCAAATATCATTAAGTAAATTTTAATTTAACTTTCAAGCCAAAATATTAGTATTTCTAGAATATCCATCTCCTTTTCCCTGCTATAAAATTACTCAAAATGTAACTCCAAGTTATCAAGCTTGGGAAATTGAAATGGAAATTCAGATGTAGGTTGTTTTCAGCAGGGTTAGGAAGCATGCAATTGAAATTGAACGAAGACAGCAAACACTGCTGGAACCAGAGGTCTTTGAATTTTTGTTAAGCAACTCACGTAAATGATTAAAGCAGGTGGCAATGCTATCTTCCCTTTCCTCCATAAATAAAAGAAATGTTAGTAGTATTTAACTTTGACCCAGAAACACAATGCTCTTCTCATTGCAAAATGTCAGCCCCACATATGCAGTTTAAGATATGTGTAACACAGCCTATTTGCATGGTATTTCGTTAACTGAAGGAAAACACTGAGCAATGTATACTACAATGAAAAGAAAAGTGGTGACGCGTAGAGGAGAAAATAATATTAGTTTGTTCTTTGATTTTAAAAAATGTTTGGACTTCATTTAGCCTGCTGTTTATGTCTCAAAACACACTAAATATGGAGTGCATAGACAGGAAACAGTAAGATTTGGTGTTCCTTTCAGAAGGAGATTTTGTATCTTTGGTATAGACAGGAAATCATCTCCAAACATATGTA
>NW_008340206.1:2729834-2750771 GCF_000622305.1 Nannospalax galili
TATATATATGAATGCATATGTATGCTAACACAGGTCCCAGATTTTTAATGTATCAAAATTTATGATATGTTACAAACTCCTAAGGAAATTCAAAGAATTTTCAGGAGCATTCTATGCAACTTACAGCAGTCATGTAGAAGTTGCTTTTGATAAAGTTCATTGACACCTCACTTGAGCCCACAGGGTGACTAATAGGATGACAGAAAGCCTGGCATCTCTCTTTCTCTTTTCATTGGCTGAGGCACCTCCTTGACTCTGTTTAGGATGATAACCACTCATGGAGTGTCTGTCTGAAAACAAGTGGCTCCCAGTCTACCTCATCCCCTTCAAGGCTGAGTGACAATCCCAACCTGCAATAATCTTGGATTCCAGAAACAGCAGCAAAACAATTCGTGCCTAGAAAACGCAGTTACCAAGGACGGAGAGGCTACAGCCTGGCGCAGGAGTTATCATGTTCTCAGAACCAGAAACCTCTCTCAAGCAACCATGCTTAATAACCTCTTTGGACCACTTTTTTAGAGAACCAAATCCAAAAGATCAACTGACCTCAGTCTGGCGAGGAATGCTGACTTACTCATTTCTCTTCCACCCCCTAAGTTTTTTTCTATATTTAAACAGGAACTTGGGATCCTCTTCCCAATGCAGACGTCAGTTAATTTCCCTTTCTATGCTTCGTACCATTAGTCATCACTATAATTAGTGTATCACAATAGGTGGCCAAGGGATGGCCTCTCCCCAGTAAGCCTGGAGGGCAGAACCATGGAACCTCTTAAGAGTCATCTCAAGCCCTAAGAACTCTCCTTGACCCTGCGCTGTAGTTGGTCGCACTTGGAGTGGGCTCCTCTTCTCCATATTCTCCATTTTTGGTTGGAAACGTGTATCCTTGTTCTTTTCCAGCAACAACATTTGGGAATGACCTGTTTTCTTTCTTAGATTCACAGCTGGAGAACGATTTCCCACAGCATGTGCTGTAGTACAAGTTTCATCTGCAAGTATTTAGATGACATTTTATGAGAATTTAAACATTAGAATTTAAAGTGGACTCTCTGGAAAAAGTTATGGTTTCAGGGCTGTTGAAATGCAGTCTGTGTTTTCAGGCACTGTGGGCAGAATGTTTTGCTTCAGGTTGGGATGTCTGTCTTTGCTGTCCTTGTGCTGTCTTTTGAAAGAATTAGATGAGACACACAGCATTCAGAGTTTTTTGTGAAGAATCAAATTACGTGCTCAAGGGTGGGAGCTGTGATCAAACGCACCACCTCAACGATGTACAAACTAGATGGTTTCTTTATCTACAGCAACAACACGCTTGTCCCTTTTGGGTCCTTGCCTTGTCTAGATGATCAATAGGATTATTTAAAGTCTCAGTGGCATTTACAAGCGAGCGCTTATTTTTGCTGGTTTTTGTCAACTTGACACAAACCTCGATGTGCCTGGGAAGAGGGAATCTCATTTGAGGAATTATCTCCATCAGACTTACAGGGAGACCCATCTGTGAGCCATTTTCTTAATTGCTGATTGACGTAGGGGGTCTCAGTCCACTACAGGTGGTGCCAACCCTGGGCAGGTGGACCTGGGCTATAAAAGGAAGGTAAGTGAGCAGGTCGGCAGAAGCAAGCCAATGAGCAACTATTCTCCATGACCTCTACTTCAGTTTCTATCTCCAAGTTCCTGCTTTGAGCAGGAGGATAGACTGTAATTTATAAGCTGAAATAAATCCTTTCCTTCCTACCATGGTTTTGGTATTTTTTTTATTGATACCAGCAACAGAAAGCAAACTAAGACATCAGTGTCGTGAATCATAGATGTAAAGTTTTGTTTTTCCAGAAAGCTTCCAATGATTTCACAAAGTTAAAGAATGCATAGAACCTTATCTAATATTTATCAAATAAACAAATTAAATATGTATTAAATCTATTAAATTAAATATTTATTAAATAAATAAATATTTATTAAAAATCCTTAGGGTGAATCAGGATATGACTTCCATCCAGGAGGTCACTTTTCTTCCCCTCATTAGAAAAATGATTCCAGTATCAACCTTCAAACATTCATTAAGATGTAGCTGGTCCAATCTTTTTATAGGCAGATGACGATGAAGGAGGATGTCCAGCCCCAATGTCCTCCAAGCCTGCTAATGTCTAGCTAGTTACCCTACACTGTGGACTCTTTGTGCCAACTTCTATGCATGTCCTGAAACCCTAACACACAGTGTGATGGTGTTGAGAGACAGAGCCATTGACAGGTGAGGACCCAAGTGGAGCCTTCCTCGTGATACCGGGACTTTATAAAAGAGACTCTGGAGAATGTCATCACCCCTTCTAGAACATGAGGACATGGTGAATATAGGAGGCAGGCCTCACAAGACACCCAATGTGCTGTCACCTTGATCATGGGACTTCCCAGTGTCTACAACTGTAAGTAATACATTTCTGTTGTTTATCAGCTACCCAGGCTGTGGCATTTTGTGTTGGTAGCCTGAATTTAAGACAACATATTGAAACCAATATATTCTATGGCTTTACAATAGAAATTCTTGATTTGTTTTTTGCTCATACAAGTTCAAACTTTAAGAGAGTCTTGAGCTACTGATGTAACTTGAAAAGTTTCCTCACATGGTCAGCATGTAGAGCCATGAGGCCAGATGAGCCAACTTTCAAAAGAAACACTGAGTTCATCCACTGCTGTGAATAAAAGTGGACAAGATTGTTGGAAGGGACTGAATTAGAAAGAACAGATGAAGAATCACAGTAACAGGAAAAATGAGATCTGCTCCTTGGTGATGAGTTAGATTAGTGTTTGCAACTTTCTACCTCCTCACTGATTAGAAACAGACTTCCAGGTCCTTGTGCAGTACACTACATTTTCCTTCAGCAAGTGAAATTTGTTGTCCTATAATTAATGTTAGCCTTGAGAGCAGTATTTGCTTCAGTCAACGGAATGGTATAGTCCAAAACTATCCCAGAAAGATTTACACAATTTGGTTTAATCTCTCTTTTTCTCTACACATCCTAGGAAAAGTCTTCTACCCCTCGCCCTGAGAACAGCCATGCTGCCTACAGCAGTCCACCAGGGTAATGGGAGGAAATGTAGTCACGTACTAGATGACAGACCAGCAACCGGATACAGGCACTCATCTCTACCTATTCCAGATGAGCCCAACAAGAGCCAACACATGAACATGGACATAAGTATTTCTAACTTTTGTAAATCATTAAGATTTCACAGTAGTTCAATATTCAGCATAATTTATAACTGTTAAGATAATTCAATGTTGCATTTTGCAGTTTACACTTATATCAGTCTGTTGTCAATGATGTTTTATAAGAGTGTCTGAACCAAGACCCTGTTTAGAGCAGATTAAAGAAAAACGAGAGAGAAATGGAGAGAATTAATAGAAACTATATGAATTAAGCATAAATATTGAGTGAAAGTAAGTTTTCTGCCTTTATTTATTGTTTCCGAAAAAATGAAAAAGGTAAACATGAGTTATCTTTCTTTCAGAAGTTAACTTTCAAACATTTTTATTTCTCAAATAAGTTTTAATCCACAGATAATCCCAGTAAAATTAAGAAGTTTCATTGATTTGATCTGCATCCAGTAAAACTGATCATTGAAAAATAAAGAAGATTTCCTAAGACTCAGTTCTCCACAGACACAGAATGGTATAAATATCTTCATCATCTGTGTAATCTTTTATGATTTACTCCACTTAGTTAAATGTAACGGCACTTGGGAGGAAAAAGACTTGTCACCAATCCGCTCTTTACAGCACTCTGGGGAATATCTTAAATTCAGATCAAGTCTTCCTGCCGCAATAGTACACTAAGAGGTTTAATTAAGAGGAAATTATATTTCACACATATATCAAGTAATGAAATGCATGCACAGAATTGATGAAGAGATCGGAAGCAGCCTCAATTTCTAAAGTCCATTAACTAGATACACAAAATGGCAGCATTTTCTGAGATCTGTTACTTATGGGGAAATTTCCAGATGTTTATTCTCAGATGTGCTCGGAAATCTTGTTTGCTCATCATTGCACATGAAAAGAATGAGTAGGTAAAGCAGCGAGCACACACAGCTACTCCACAGATCACAGACTCGCCCTGGTGGTCCACACCGTTACTTCCACAGAGACCTACGTGCCAGGTGTCCTGCTCTTAGAGAGGGCATAAGGCTGTGTGGGGGTGGATTAGGAGAATGTCCAAAGTCTGTAGCCTTCCCAGGACAATACAGTGGTCCCAGAAAGAGTTCTTTTCAGGGTGAGCAGGACGACTCTCACCAAGATTGTTGATATTACCTATGCAGGCTAGTTACAGTTAGCTTTCACAGAAGATGCTGATTTGTCCTCAAGCTATGCCACTGTTTCTCTCCACCATCCACACTTGCTGTTTAAGCCCTTGTGAAGAAAGGAATTTTCCTTTTTTTTTTCATTATCCTGAGATGTGAATATTGGATCTACTCAAAAAGAGATAATATTAGGCAGAGTCTCATAAGGTGATTCTGAGAACCGGATAATTTCAAAATACCCCATAGGCCAGTTATGCTTTGTATGTAGTCTTGAGCCTGGCACTGTAAGCAGATGACAGGATTAACCATACAGACACATCTTTATCTCATGGAATAAATTGAAAAATATTTGTTGAGCATATTAGTTAGCTAAATAAAACAGTCTTTAAATTCATGGAGCTTTATTTTTTGTGGTAGAATATTATACAGGTGTGCAAATAAAACAGCTGCGGATCGTGACACAAGCTAAAATTTACACAGAATGATAGAATCATCAAATGGCCAGAATGGTTGATGTTTTGAATAGTTGTTTAAATATTTTTTTTACAAAGAGATACACAGATGGAGACTGAGCTGACACTGGCTCGTGACAGAGGGTCAGGCAAGCAAAATTTTCTAGGAAGGCATTCACAACCAAAGGGATACAAATGCAGATATCTTCAGAAACAAATGAATTTGGCAGGTTTTAGATAAAGATTTTTGCAATGCTAGAATATGATAAAAATTTAAAGAATACTAGATCAGAAAAATAGGGTTAATTCATGTATGTGGAGTCTTTTTCCTTTGAAACATGGACTTCATTTTCTTTGAGAATACGATATTGTTGAAATAACAAACACACTGAACAAAATCTGGTACTGATTTGTGAGCCACAGAACAGTGTATCTCCATTACTAAATCATTGTGGGTGCCAAAGGCTGCTTCTATAACACCAGAGCAGAAGTGGGCATACAGATGGGAACCAATTATTTGTCCACTAATACTTCATTACAAAGAACAGCAGTTACACACTGGCCATTGATCTCTCTCCTCCTCCACGAAGGGGTCTTCGTGGGGCCCCACCATGAGAATCTAGTAGGGTTCCAGGACAAAGCTCAGGACCAGGTGACCTGCTGCTGAGACAGTGATGCCTATAACATTGTCAGTCACAAGACAGTGAAGGTTCAGCCTCTAAGAATTGGTCACAATGACCATTTGACTGTTTTGAACAGTAACCTCCCCATAGGCTTCCATAAAGTGTTTCAGAGTAGAAGTCAATGATGTAGCACTAGTTTTCTGTGGGCAGAAGCAGACACCTTGATCTTAGTTTGCTTAGATTTTTCATACTGTAAGGACAGGGATCGCTAATTCCAAGTTACTTCATATTAGAGCTGAAATTTGAAGATGTTGCCCTGTTTATTTCTCTTCAAAGCTTCCTCCAAGCTTTAGTTTTTTGACACTGAGTTACTTCTCTTTTATTTCTCATTTTTAAAAAATATCTTTAGAGTAATGGGTATATTCCCAAAGAATCTCGGTAATTACCTCCATGACCTGAAATCTCATTTTGTCATCGTTGTGTCTGTACTTACTTGTTTTCTCACAGATCAATACATTATTAATTGGAAAATGATGGATTAATAAAAATAAATGAATAAAAGATGAATAGGCAACTTAGACTACTACATAAAGAAATATCATGTTATAATTTAAGTTTCAAAAATAGTTTTATATTTGGGCTCTTCATATACATCAGGGGAAATAATGAATTTTGGCACTAAAATTCTGCAACAGGCAAAAAATTCACTAGAGGTTATATGATTACAAAGGTGACACTTCTAACAAAACTTATTGTCCTCATGAAAGTCAGTTTTGGAAACCTCATGAGAAACACAGATTAGTGTTTTTGCTTAGCATCAGCCTTTATCATTTATTGATGTCTGTCTCAGTTGGCTTGACCTTAATGATAAAGATTGAAATTTTGAAACAAAAATCTAAATATAATCCAGCTCTAAATGGAGAAAAAATGATAATGTATCTAAGAATTCAAGATTATATTATAGATAACACGTTTTAGTTTTAATTTTTCCTTGCAGTATAGGTTAATTTTCTCATAACATGTAATGGAAATCCAACTAAGGAATTTTAAAATATAACATTTTCCACATACTCCATATCCTCCTTCTGGCTTTTGGAGATATTATGTAATTACAAAGTTCTGTACAGGAAATAAAAGTATCTATTTTAATATCTGAGTCCTTTCAACTCAATTCAACCTTCATTGAACTTTCAATTAAGGGAGGTTTTAGCCAGAATGTTCATGTATTTTTTTCAAAATCAGATGGGAAGATAAGGGCTCAAGACATCCAAGTTCCCTATAAAACTATGAAAAGAGGTAAAATACTTTATTTATGAGGCTCATTACTCATAGTCTGTAAGAAAGTTTAAAGAATTTTAAATGAATTAATTCTTTGTTGGTTCAAGTTCCAGATAAATTGAATACGTGATCACACAATGATTACATGAACTGAAATGATCTCTGACACCTATGTTGGGTTTGCATTTAATTCTTTTACTAATTCTCAGTGTCTTAGAATGCATGCATACACAGACACACACTCACACATTCATGAACGTGCACACACGCATACACACTCACAAATTTGAACAAGGTGAATGCTAAAGTCACACTTTTATTCATTCCTTAGTTTAACATTTTCATTTTTCTTACCACATCCCCAGTAATTAAGTTAAATGGATGGATATGTTATTTCTTCATTTTTGAGAGTTTCATACATGAGATTGTATTTGCACTGCTTCCGTCCCACCTAGTCCAAAGCCAACTCCTCCCAAGCTCCCTCCATTCCTTCTCAATTTCTTGTCCTGTTTCTTGATTCTTACTGTTACCTATACATTATACAACTTTACATATAAACACAGAATGAAGCAGTCCATTTAGTAGTGTTCATGTGTACTGTGTTTAGGGATTAATAACCCCACTGGGATTAGATAACCTCTCAGGAATCAGGTCCCTGGAGAAAACAGGTTCTTCCTCCTGCAGCATCCATCTTTTGTGTGTAGGTTGATGTCTTTATGTAAGACCCTGTGAAACTTTCCCAGTCCATCTTGGCATGTCAACTGACTTTGTCACTATGCAGATCCTGTTAGGCTACCATACTCTGGAGATTTCATTGATGAAGCTTCCCTATCAAGTCAATAATGTACTAACTAGCAGGAGGTGTCTTGTCCCTCTGGCTCTTACGTTCTTTCTAACCCCATTTTCTCAATGTTCCCTGAACCTTAGGTGTAGAAGTTGCATTGGCAATCTGTCACTTAGGGCTGAGCACCCACAGTCACTTATTCTCTGGGGTTGACTAGGTGTGGAACTAGCAAGAGTTTTCAACTGTTGCAAAAAGAAGCTTCTTAGATGATTGATGAGAGGTATACTTGTCTGTTAATATAAGGATAAATATATAGAATATAGTAAGAAATTATATCCATCTAGGGAGGTGAGAGAAATAGGTTCTCTCTGGGGTCTATGACTTCTCCAGTCATGTGGACATCACTATATTTACAATACCACACATGAATGCCCTCTTACTGAGCAAATCTTAAGTCCAATTAGACAGCTGTTGATTCCCCACAAATAAAAGTGCCACTACTGCACCAATAAAGATAATTTGCTGGACTGGTCATTGATGTGGTTCATAGACTTTACAGCTGGGTAGGATCATTGATTGATTTTCCCCCTTGGCAGCTTAAATGAGATCTTCTGATACCTCGATAGCTAGTCTTCAGGGAGGAAGCTTCCTGATAGGTTCCAGCTCAATTTCTCCAAGTCCTATGTCCAACGTATCACCTGACCTTAGCAATTGGGTCTTACCTTCAAGTTCTAGGGGGCAATCAAAGTCTGTGGCAATAGCTTGTGTTATTTGAGGATTGTCTTGAACTACCCTGACCAACAACTTAGGAAGTCTTTGCTTGTCTGGCAGTGTGATTGCTGACCTACAGCCTTCACCTACACACAGACACTTATATTCATATCCTGTTCGTATTTTTCAGTGAGCCTCACAAGTACTGCCTTTCCTTTTGACTTTTCATACCACCTTGGCATTATTTATCTGTCTTTCCTCTCTCCCTGTATGTCTTCCCTCCTACCTCTCCTGTTGAAGTACTTCCCATTGTGCTCATTTCCTGCCTCACTTCTTGCTTCGTAACTCCTGTACCTTATTCCTGCCATCCTGAGCTCTGTCTTTCCCTTTCTGCCATGGTTACCTTTTATTTCCCTGGATCTTGTGGTCACATCAGGGTATATATCCAAAATCTAAGTATTTGGAGCTAGGATATACAAATTATAGAGAATAGGTGTCAACTTCTTTTCTGATTCTAGACGCCTGCCTCACTTGGTATAACAGTTTCTAGATTTATGTACTTACCTGTCAATTCCTTGATTTTTCTTTATAGTTGACACTCGATGGACATTTAGGTTGCTTCCATTGCCTAACAATTTTGAAAAGAACATCAATGCAACCTCTACACCCAAGACTCACGGATCACAGAACAATGGATGAAGCGAACAGTAACACATCTTTCAAATCTCATCAATGAAGTCCTTTTATGCAACAGAGGGCCAGGAACACCAATTTTGAAAAGAACATCAATGCAACCTCTACACCCAAGACTCACGGGTCACAGAACAATGGATGAAGCAACAGTAACGCATCTTTCAAATCTCATCAATGAAGTCCTTTTATGCAACAGAGGGCCAGGAACACAAAAGGTCACAAATGTCCAAAGTGTAGAGAATAAGAATCTACAGAGTGTGGGTCCTTGGACAGGGATCCTATATTAAAACCCCCTATCCAGGGATCAGGGGCCATTGCAGAAGAGGGGCAGAAAGATTGTAAGAGCCAGGGAGAAGGTGCATGACCATATGGAAATAGAGTCCTACAGGCTCCTGGAACCTTATTCACATGGACCTACAGCAATGGGGTCAGCATGCAAAAGACCTACTTACAAACTCAAATACACAAAAACCTAGCACAGAACTGTGGAAATGGGCATCAGGCCCTAATTTTTGTTGAAGAATTATTGGTAGTTGATTACTGCTGGGTGAGGAGGAGCTGATCTTAAAGGAAGTGACTCTAGATAGGCTGACAGGATCTCAGTGGATGAGCTTCACTAAGGGACATCGGGGACACTAACTTGACATGATAAGCCTTAACACAAACGACAGAGTGTATGAATTCCATTGGGGGGAGATGAAAGGGTGCCATTGAGGAAGGAAGGGGCTGTAAGATAAGATGTTCTGTATAAACTACACAAAATTTCTACTAAAATTTACAAAAAAAGAAAAGAGCAGCAACACGCATACTTGAGGGAGAATCTTTGTATATTAAGTCCTTTGGGTATTTGCTGAGAGGTCATTAACTGAACCATAAGGTAGATCTGGTGTTTAGTTTGCTAAGAGTTCTCCACACACCGATTTCCACAGTGGCTGCATCTGCTTGGGGCTGAGCCCTCAGGTCTGAACTCTGTATTCTCTCTTTTTGTTCAACTCTCTAACTTTTTCTCTTTGTCACTGGATCTGATGTTTTCCTGCCATCATCTGGCTCATAGAACAGAGCCTATCACCAGTCTCTTCCTCAGAGAGTCTAGCTGTCCTGCACAAGTGTCATCTGCTATCTTCAGCTGCTATGTTTCCTTTTTGTTTTAGACTTTTCTGAGACAGGGTCCCCCTGTAGCCCCAGCTGGCCTGGAACTCTCTATGTAGACCAGGCTGGCTTTGAACTCACAGAGATTTCCCTACCTCTACCTCCCCAGTACAGGGATTAAAGGCATGTATTTATTTACCATGTGCATCTATATATGTGTGATTTCCATGGTGTGCATGAAGAATTCAGAGAACAATGTGGGGGAGTTATTTTCTCCTTATACCATGTAGGATTCAAGACCCAAGCTCAGATCTCCAGCCTTGGTGGCAAGTGCCTTTACCCACTGAGCCATCTCACTAACCCAAAGAATATCTTATCACTATTTGTTGTTGTTTTTGTTCTGAGAGGGTCTTATGTACTGGGCAGATCATGAACTCTATGTAGGCAGGATGGTCTTGAACTCATGATTCTTCTGTTTCTACCTTTAAAGCACTAGAACTGGTATGCTACTATACCTGGTGAAATATGTTTATGTAAAATTGCTATCGTAGCAATACACTTCACTAGTATAGTAGTCATAGAATGTCTTTATATACAAAACTCCTTGGGAAAGCTATAGCTCAAAAACTGCCAGTCAGAGCTATTGTGAAGTCATTTGTCATATTTCAAGAAAAGTTACAAAGTTCATAGCTCTTGTTGGATGTGAGTTAACATGGTTCCCAAAGACACAGCCCACTGTCAGACTTCATCAAGTAGTCTGTCATGAATAAAATCAAGTCGGATACAGATCCAACTTTCACACTGAATCCAAGCAAATTTAACAGTTTTGTTAAGAAAAGTGGCACCTGCCATAACAAGTCCCGGATTGTGACACACAAACTGAAGACACAACTCCTCTCATGCTCCAACCTGTGTGTTTATGCCGCAGGATTTGCTAACACTTCTCAAGTGGAAAATATTTGCTGTTGAAACAAATAGCTCCTTTATAAATCCCCAGCTGTGATGAGAAGGCGCTAACAATACTGTTGATTTTAGGAGCCATCATCATTCATGTTTCATCCAAGCAGAAATGGGTTGCGTTTCCATAGAAAACTAAGTTACCAATCATTGAATTATCCATTCCTATAACTGTTGGAACTATATATTAATTAATCACTTTCTTGTGTTTCCTTACATGTTTAGTTTTGGCCTGTTCCTAATGTACTTGGAATGCCAAAAAAAAAGAGTTCAAAGAAATGACATGGTTTCAATATGCCTTTGTCTTCTTCAATTAAGCAGACTGAGTATAAGATGACTAGATAGATAGATAGATAGATAGATAGATAGATAGATAGATAGAAGATAGATGAGAAAAAATCAAGTATAGATTTGTATTGGCTATATCCTAAGGGTCTGATACAGAAAACTCTACCAGAGTTCTAGGAAAAAATCAAGTATAGATTAGTATTGGCTATATCCTAAGGGTCTGATACAGAAAACTCTACCAGAGTTCTAGTTAGCTTTTCTGTTGTTATGATAAAATACTGAGAAAAACCAACTTGGAGAGGAGACGTTTTATTTTACCTACTCTCCCAGATAACAGTCCATCATTAAGGAAGGGCAGGGCAGAGAAATCCCAGTAGTAACCTGGATGCAGGAGAGACACTGTTTCCTGGCTTGCTTCCCCTGACTTACTTAGCTATTTTTCTTATTCAACCCAGGCCCAAGTGCCCAAGGATGGCATCGCCCACAGTGGGTTGCGCTCAACTACTTCAATTAGCAATCAAGAAAATACCCTAAGGACATGGCCACAGGCCAGTCTCATGGAGGCAACTTCTCACCTGAGATTCCCTCTCAAGGTGTGTCTGGCTTATGCCAGGGTGATTGAAAATTAACAGCCCAACCAGGAATACAGGAGAGAATATGCAATCAAAGATAGAGTACTTAACTCTTGAGACCTTAAAGGAGTTTTGAATGAAAAGTTGTAGTTAGAGATAAGACAGCATAAGTTGAGGGCAGAAAACTTCAAGAAAAATACCTAAAACCTATATCATGTATTAAAGGAAAATTTGGTAGAACATTTTGGCTAAAGTGAATTGTCCCCAGGAGAGAGAAGTAAGAGGCAGTGTTGGTTGTGTAGAGAAAGGTTACACTGAAGACCATTATGGATGCAGACACACTGTTTCAATAACAAGGCTTAAGCCAGAGGATGCAAACAAAGGACAAAGAGTTCAACTGACACCAATATACTAATTGTGGGTGAGAAAAGAAAGAGAAGAGAGGTTGGCATAGCAACTAAGACACTACAGTGTTCTAATTAAAATATTGTGTTAGCTTTTCTAACGAAGTGTTCCTTTTGTTTGAAAGAATAGCATTTTATAATAATTAATTTCTGAAAATGGAAAGACTATAGAAACAGAATGGACACTTCAGGTTGTGTCAATATAAAACAAGTACCAATCCTTTCTGTGTTGGGAGTGTCTAAATGCCATAAAGTGACCTAAATATGGATTTGTTTGAGACTAAAAAATTACATCATCTTACTAATGTTTTTTGAGTGCATATTTATGTCTGCACTCAAAAAAACTGATTTTATATTTTAAGACTATATTATCTAAACCATAATTTTGAGATACCCATTTTAAAATAACTTGGTTGGTGAAGGTCTTTAGTCTCAGCACTGGGGAGACAGAGGCAGGTGGATTTCTATGAGTGTGAGGCCAGTCTGGGCTACATAGAAAGTTTCAGGCCAGCTAGGGCTACATAAGATCCTGTTTAAAAAAAAACCTAAATAAATAAAATAAAGTAACTTGGTGAATATTCTTGAAAATGAAGATAACTGGACCTGGTTTACCTACTTAAAAATACTCCCTGAAAGTTCACGGAGAGTGTGTGTGTGTGTGTGTGTGTGTGTGTGTGTGTGTGTGTGAATTTAAGCAGTAGCTATCTCATTTACATGGAACCATATTTAAACTCAGCCTAACAGACGCCTTTTTTGTGCACAGTCCAAGATAATTTTGTGTTTCATACTATAGCAACTTCTTAAGGAGCTGTAAATGTGTTTTCACATGCATGTATTAGGAATTAAGCTGTTCCATGAGCACTGGCAAATAGAATTTAAGAACAGATATTTCAAACACAGCAGGGAAGGAAGGTACAACCAATCTTTACAGTCCATAAGGAAAGATAAATAATCAAAAGAAATTAACCACCTTTACTTGGTGTTAATGTCTCTCCCGGATCATATATGATACTGTTAACATATTCTGTATGACATTACCTAGTGTTTAATAACTTGGAGGTTTGAGAAGTCCAGACACCAATTTCCTCTGGTTGCTTTAGTGGGTCTAGACTACACTCCACATTGGAAATCAAGGACCTGTTTTCACAATCAATCACCTAGCAAATGCCAGAAAATTAAAAGGGGGAAGAAGGTAGCATCAATCCTGTGGAAACAGCTTGCACCCTTTCTTCTGGAGACATATTGGTCCTGAATTTTAAATATGTAAAACACCCTGAGGAACCTGTTGGTTAGTGTTCTGCTGACTAGTCTGAGAGTTGCCTAGCAAGGTAACCTCTAAGGTCTTAGAATATTGTGAAGCATCATGAGAAAAAAAGAAGGTGTCTGCCCAAGAGCATCTCCACCCTGGGGATTTGTATCTGGACCAGGAGCAGGCATATTAAAACAATTGTGTGTGACACTTTAATTGAAAGACTAGGGAAATTTCTGAGTACATACTAGACAACAGAATGCAGAGCACTGATGGGGATGTCCCGCCAATGGTTCCTCTTTGCTGGGGTCAAAGCTTCTAAGACTTTAGATTTTCAAATTTTTATTATCAAACTGTGGGTGGTGATGCATGCTTTATAACCCAGCACTCAGGAAATTAAGCAAGAGAAACATAATTTGGAAACAAGAGAAGCCAGCACTTCCTAGTGAGATGCTGTCTCCAAAACAATTTATTTTTGACAATTTTTCAGTAAAACCTAAGGCATTTTGTCAGACTCTATTACCCTAGTTTAAGTAAAAGATAATATGGTGATGCAAATCAATTATTTTAGAGTCATTCCTTGTTTATTAATTCTATTCCACCTAATGTGGTTTAAAAGAGTTAAGAAACAAATAAATAGGTTTGGTAGTACTTTCCTCAAAGCTTCTCAAAAACAGCTATGGAGTTTTAGTTTTAGTTTATTCATGATACAAGGTATCAGGTTATATTTACAAGTGTACAACTCAGGGGACAGAGGTGGGTGCTAAAGAGCCACTCAGAAAAGCCCCATTGCTCCAGTGTTTAAAAGCACAGAGAGCAGCAGAGTCCCCCAGATCTCTTCCCAGAAATGTTTATCAAAGCATATTAGGGAATAAAATTTGAAGAAAAATAAAGTACCCTCCTGGACTTCTAGAGATAGGAAAATTTAGAAAACAATGAAGATCCGGAATCTGAAAATATGTTTGCTTTGAAAATAAGTACAATGGACGTTCTGAGGAATTCTGTGGTAAAGAGTCACACAGCTATAGTAAATCTGATACAATCTCCTTGGAATATGGAAACTATTTCTTCACTTTCATTTTTTTAACGTCCTGGCAACTCACTTACACAATGCTGCTAAAACAGAAAAGTCATAAGGCTTATTATCATACATGTATTCTTTCAAATGCCAACACAGGTATTCTCTACCTCTAACATGCTATTTGATAAATTCTTAAAAATGAAGACAGGTAATTGCCAGAGAATTTTATTTACAATGCATTAAAATTTTGTTATGTACAGGGGACTGGAGAGATGGCTCAGTATTTAAGAGAACTGACTGCTCTTACAGAAGACCGAGGTTCGAATCCCAGCATCCACATGGTGGCTAATAACTGTCCCATAACTCCATTTCCAGGGGATCTAACACCCTCTTCTAGCCTCCACAGTCACTGCACAACCCAGATACACTTACATACATGCAGGCATACCACTCATGCACATAAAATAAGATTTAAATTTTAAAAATGTTATGTACAGGGGGTATAAGGAATCCTAGTGAGCTAAATATGCTTTAAAATTGTTAGTTTGTTCTTTGCTTGTCATCAGAATTCCCAAGAAAAATCTCTGAAACTCTTACTAAACCCGTAAGTTGAACTTATATGAAAATTAAAGGAATCGGGACTTAGCAAACAAAAGAAGATGCACATAGGCAGAGTGGCACTGTTACAGAGTAAATACGAAGAGAGTTATATTAGCTGTCCTCAATAAAGGGTTCTACTCAGGCCCTTTTGAAAAACTCAAGTATTTAATTATTATTATTAGCATGTGTGCAGGCCCACATATACACATACGATGTGTGTGAGCATGCACATACCATGGGCACATATATGGAGGTTAGAGGACAGCTTAGGAGTTGGGTCTTTCTTTCCACCACGCAGGTTTCAGGGAACACATTCAAGTTATCAAGACTGGTGGGAAACCCCTAAACCCACACAGACATTTTGCAGGCCTTCATCTTTCTTTCTGAAAGGAACTGAGAAATAAACACATAAAATGCTTCCCCAATTAACCTCTAACACAAATTTCTAAACCAGTAATGGAAAGAATGCTTGTGGAGAAGCAATTTTAAGAAAACTAGTTATTTACTCCCTCAAAAGTGTGCGGTATATTCATTTAACTTCAGAAAGACTGGACAGAAAGAACGCTTTGGTGAAAACCAAGGAGGATCCAATTAAAATTTCTTAGTGTATTGATTTTGCCTGTTTTGGTGACCTCTCCTGTGTGTCTCACTCATAAGTAAGATGACACAGAAAAGAAACTATTGATTTCTGCATGATCTTTGCCTTGCCTATTTCTTCCATGAGCACCAAAAACGATACGGACCATTCTCAAAATAAAAGCTTCTGGATAGGCCAGGGCAGGCTGTGCTTGACAATTATGAGGAAAACAACAGCACTCATACCTACTGTGTTCTCATTTCAGTAACCTTAAAATTCTTTTCTCATTTCTAAATCCCTACAAAAAATAATTTTTAAAATGTCAAATTTAGGGTATGGTACATCTTTCCCATGTATTGTGCAAAGGTTATCTGAGCAGCACTGACCTGTCTTTTAAAAATGTGTTCGGAGAAGAATTCTACATGTAATCTACTAAGTAACAGGTATAGGTAATTTCAGATAAAACTTTTCAGGATTCTGATCCTTGCTTACATATCTCTACTCAAGTTTCTTCTACCTCTGGGAACCAAACCCCTTGCTTGCAGCACTAATAATGAGAAAAAGTTGTGGAAAGAGCTCTGAAATAAATCCTAGATAATCCTGACTCTCTCCTCATGTTATTGAAAACATGGCACCTCTTTGAACCTAAAATTCTTCATTTTTATTAGCGACTTGATCTGATCCCTAAAATTCCACTCAGCAGTTATATTTTGTATCCAAAAGTTCATCTCTACATAAAACAAATGCTTAGCAATAATCAATAAAGTGGATTACATCACAATATAAGAGTAAATTTAATATATTTGGTGTCACCTAGATCTTGATATAATGTTAACTCTGTAACTAGATAAACAACTCATAGAAAATTTAGGACCACAGGAATGGCTTGGTGGTTAAGGCTGCTTGCTCTCTTTCCAGAGCACCTGTGTTCAAGCCGAAACACCCACATCCAGAGACTCACAATCTGCTATGACCCCAGCTCCAAGGAGTCTGACACCCTCTTCTGATTGCAGGCACCAAATGGAGGTGGCATACACTCATACAGAGGCACATACATACAGATAAATACAAATAAAAGTAAGTCTTTATAAAAACTCACAGAAAATTGAATAAAATAAAAGCCTTTAAAAGTCTGTGGATAGCAAAAAGAAGTTTCTTTGATGATTGGTATATGATATGTACGTCTGTAAATGTAAAGATGCATATTTAGAATGCAGTAAGAAATTTCATTTGTCTATAGATATGACAGAGTAGGGTTTTCTCTAGGATTTAAGACATCTCCAACCATGTGTATTTGGCTGTTTACAGTGCCACCCATGATTTCCCTCTCACTGAGAGGCTTTAAGTCCAATTAGATAGCCACTGATTATCCGTAAGGAAGAAAGTTCCACTATTGCACCATTGTGGTTTGTTGTGCCGATCACTGTTGTGGCTTTGAAGCAGGGGTTGAACCATCACAGAATTCCACAACTGGTCACACTCAGAGACTTGTTTCTAAGAGATCCCAGCCCTAAGTAACACATGTACAATGGAACATAGCAGAACGGGACAGAGAGAGTACTAATGCATCTCTTCGCTCTCAGCAGCGAAGCTTCCTCACGCAGCAAAGTGCGATGTACACAGAAGGCCACACCTGGCCAAGGGGTAAAGACTGCGGACTGCGTATCCCTGAGTAAGACTACTATATTAAACCTCACCCACCCTTGGCTCAGGGACCATTGTGGAAGAGGGGAAGAAAGATTGTAAGAGCCAGGGTTGGTACATGAACATAGGGAAACAGAGGCTTCCAGGCCTCTGGGACCTTGCTCATATGAACTTGCAGCAATGGTGACATCATGCACAAGACCCATGCAGACTCAAACCAGACAAAAACCCAGCATAGAACTGGGGAAACTGGCTGCAGGCCCCAACCCTAGCTGAGGAACTATTGACAACTGATTAGTTCAGGGTGAGGGAGAGGTGATCATCATCTTTATGGAATGATTCTAGATAGGCTGACTAGACTCCAGTGGATGAACTTTCACTGAAGGACATATGGGAACAAAAGGTTGTCCAGATAGTCCTTTACATATATCACAGAATTCCTGAAGTCCTGTGGGTGAGTTATGGGGGTGAGGGGTGCAGGTAGAGAAGGGGATGCTAAGTATGATTAAGATTTATTGTATAAAATGTACAAAAGCTCAATAATTTTTTAAAATTGTATATGCATTTATAGAATGGGACAGGAAAAGGTCAAGCAATGACTATTGCCATAGAAAAGAGCTTGTGTTGATGTCTAGAACCACAAGATTTCTGTGAGAAGTGTTAAGCTGAACCTTCAGTTTGTTTAGAAAATAAATATTTTAAGCATCGCTTTTCAAAGAAAAGGAAATCCTTCTCATAAAAATGTTCCCTTGCTAGTTCCATAGTTGTGACAGTCAATGTTAATATCCAGATTGGTAGAATCTAGGGTCGTCTGGACAGGAACCTCTGAACATACCCATGGGGGATCATCTTGATCAAGTGATTGATGTGGGAAGACCCATCTTGATTATGGGCAGGTCTGTTCCCTAGGCAGTGCACCCTGAACTTCTAAAGTGGAGGAAGTGAGCTGAGCAAGAGCCCATGAACTTGCTGCTCCCTGCTTGACAGCAGATGCAGGGTGATCAGCTCTCTCACATCCCACCACTGTCACCTCTCTGCCATAATGAACAGAAATCTGGCACTGTGAACTAAATAAGCCTTTATCCATTAACTGATTTGTCAGATTATTTAATCACTGCAACAAGAAAATAACCTAACAGCGTGCTCAATGTCTAGGAACAAAAATATTGATAACAAAGTCTATCTCTTCCACAGGAAAAATCTGAAATATATTTACCCGCTGTCTTGCTTCGGTCTCTAATCTCAGTGGCTTATTTGTGAAAGCAGTTAAATCTAAGGAGACAAAATCAGAAGAAAAGATTTTCATAGTTTTCATTTATGTCCTGCTTTTAAAACTCAGTTGTATTTTTAATACTAGCAAATGATTCTAGCATATTTAATTTCTATATCTGTGTTTTACTCACAGTGCCACAAAAGCAATTATATAACATAGATAATGCCAGCTGATGGTTTACCAATTATTAACACTAGTATAATGTCCAAAGAATATCTGAATATATTGATTCAGCTCAATATATTTCATTTATTATTTTTAAAAACGTTATTTTTATTTTATGTGTATGTGTGTATTGCCTGCATGTAGGTAAGTGCACATGTGTCAGAAGAGGCTGTCGGATCATCTGGGACTAGAGTTATGGAAAGTTGTTACTGCCAAGTGGGTGCTGGCATTCGAACCCAGGTCTTCTGCAAGAACAGCCAGTGTTCTTTAATTGCTGAGCCGTATCTCCAGCCCCAAATATTTCATAGTTTTAAGTAATCTGAGCAATTACAGCAGAGCTCAGTGAACCCAGTAAGACAGAAATTTAATATTACAAAATTAAGACAGAAATTTAGCTGCCCTGACATTTAATCTGTCAGATATTTTCTAAATTTTCTGGGTATTTAGACTCCTAAGAATGCTAATTGCTATTTCAGTGCTCCATAAACTCATGAAAACTGATGACTGAGAATGAGACGATTCCTCTGTTTGGGCAGTGATGGAACATTAACATTACAGACTTGCCAGAAATTTGAATGCAAGTTGAGCAATAATCCACTGACACATTTGTAGAACAAACGCAAGGTGACAATCTGGTTATGTAGTTACAGGCTTGTTAAGATCTTTGGACGTTATGGTAGAAATGAAACATGTAAACCAATCATTACCCAGAAAAATGTAAAGGTCTGGGTGCACATCCTCCTTTATTTGTATTTTCCAGAGTCATCTTCAAAGTCCAGGATTTTCTGCCCTCATATATGTCAACGAATGATTATTTGTGAAAAGGAGACATGAGTAAGACCATAATAATGATTTTTTAGATACCTAAGCAATATTTAAAAGAATCAGTGCTTTGGAGGTCCTGTACGATCTTATAGCTAGAAAATTAAATCTGCTGAATACATAAGACAAATGAATGGAGAAATAAAATTGAAAATATTCAAATTTTTAATCTATTTGCAATCAAATAAACTATTTTATGTCAAAATTCAATTTTGGAAAGATACAGTGAAACTGTATCAATACGGCATGAGACACAATGTGTCAAAAAAAAAAAATGAGACTCACGAAGGTCTGGGATAACTGTTTAGAGAACATCAGACTTTCATTCTGAGGATTCAGGATTCAAGTCCCTGTTTGGGGAGCTGCAAGTTTTGTCTGAAGTAGCAGACTTAGCCAACTTTAAAAATTAAATTGTGGTAGATGAGTTTTTAGTTTTGTTTTTTTTTTTTAACAGTTCTCCACACGGCTTCCCAGGGTGGGAAGTTCGCAATCCCACCAACAGAGAACAAGTGTTTCCCCTTCCCCTCATCCTCACCAGCATTTAGCATCATTGATTCACTTGATCTTAGTCATTTAACAAAGTAAGAACGTGCAGAAGACCCATGCAAACTCAAACAAACAACAAACAACAAAGGCCCAGCATAGACTGCGGAGATCAGGAAAAAGCCCCGACATTAGCTGAGGAGCTGTCGGCAGCCGATCACTGCTGGGTGAGCGTGACTTGGTCTTCTTTAATGGAGTCATGCTACAGGAGCCAAACTCAAATGGCTGAACTCACAAACAAAGACATCTGGTGACACAGACTCGACTCAATAGGCTTTAACATACGACAGTATGCATGAAATCTGGTGGGAGGCCATGGGAGGAGCAGCTAAGGGATGGGATCTAAATATGTGAACGGAGTGCACAAAAACTCAGTCAAGGTGTACATTGTATGAAAAAGTTAAATTAGACACATTTTGGGTCTGTGGTGGTGCACACCTTTACCCCAGCACTTGAGAGGCAGAGGCAGGTGAATCTGCATTTGAGATCAGCCTGGTCTAAGTAATGAACGCCAGACCTGTCGTGCAAAGCAGTGAGAGCCAGTCTCCAAAAGAGGAAAAGAAAAGAAAACAAGATTGAGGATGAAGATCATGAAGACAACTTAGAAATTCAACTTCCAGCAACGTATTGTAAGAAAAAATGAATGCACATTGTAAATATTCATGCAAACGTTTCGTTTGATAAATTTTATAGACATATATATATATACATATATATATGAAAATCAATTAGGAACCTTATGATTACCAGTTCAGAGTGATTATTAATTTATGGCATGCTATACTATCACATTATTTTTAACTGTAGCTTTAAAAACCAGAATATATTATGAATAAATACTAAGGGACAGTACTAAACAGAAAGCTGAGCTGCACTGTAATATGTGACCTAATAATTTAATA
>NW_008340206.1:2750829-2787741 GCF_000622305.1 Nannospalax galili
AAGCAATTTTATAGTAATAAATAATAGAATGCAACTTAAATTATTAATGTATCACTTCATACTTATTTGTCCGGGAGGGAAGGGAGGGAGGGAGGGAGGGAGGGAGGGAGAGACAGAGAGAGAAATTCTAAATAGTACTGATTGGGAGGAAAATCTGGCTGTCATTCTAAACACTGGTACACTGTGTGAAGATCTTCATGTGTGCTTAGAAGCTCTAGAAGGTCTTCTCCAACGTGTATAGCACAGAGAAATTTTACCACAGACATTACAGAGTCCATGAGTGAAGATATTTCAATACCTGTGGGGCTGAGGCATCAAGACAACTTGAATGTCCCTCACTTGTGCGTATACACTGAATATTGTGCAGTATTCAGGAGTAGAAATCAGATACATACCCATGTACACACACATAGAAGCATGGCTGGATGTTCAAAATGGAGCCTCATGGAAAATAGACATCTTATGTACTGCTATTCACAGACACCAAACTCATCAATATATAAAATGTATTCGTGTTTCCATATTAACTTCTGCACACCCTGCATATTTTAAATCATTTCTAAGTTGTTTATAATAAATATTTTAAATTACTAACAAACTATAAATGGTATTTAAATAATTCTTATACTATACTGTTCATTACTAGTAAATATATTGGTACATTTATACAGATTATAGGTATGTGGTTTTTGCACATGTGTGCAAATTGTCTTTTTATATTTTATTTAATATTTTTATTTTATGTGTATGAGTGTATTGCCTGCATGTATGTAAGTGCACCCATGTTATGCAATGCCAGCAGAGGTCAGAAGAGGGCGTCAGAGACCCTGGAACTGGAGTTATGGACCGTGGTTAGCCACCATGTGGGTGCTGGGATTCGAACTCCAGTCCTCTGTAATAGAGCCAGTGCTCTTACCCACTGAGCCATGTCTCTAGTCCCAAGTGTGTGTGCCCATTTGTGTGTGCACATGTGTGTATGGATAGGTGTGTGCTTGTGCACACACAGCTTTGGGGATTAGAGTCATGTTGATATGTGAAGCCACGCCTGACATTTTTTGTAATGTGGTTGCTAGAGTCTTGAAATTAGGTCCCAATACTTATGCCACAAGTACTCTCAACCACTGCGTCATCGTCCCAACCTCCAGATGTGAATTTTCTAATGTATTTTTGATCCAATGTTAGCTGATTCTGTGAATGTAAAATCCAGCTATGCAGTGTCAACTGTATTTATGTGTGTGTTTGTTTATGTCTGTGTTCATGGACACGTATCCCATCTCCATGTGTATGTTTTAGTTATATATTAAGTACATGTACTCATAACACCAATATGCATTTTGCAACAAAATGCACAAGCAAAACACATACATGGAAAACAGAATGAATGACTAAAGACGGCCGAGGTAAGAAGCCGAATCCAGACGGAACCCGCACAGGACAGTGGGGAGGAGTTCTGAAACGAGAAAGACGATTAACTCAAAATCTGCCTGTGCGTTCCCAAATATAACGTCATATTCAGGGCCATCAATTCTCTAGCACCTTAGTGATTAGCATAGTGATCTGAAACACGGAATACCAGTGTGAAAACATCTGCCGCAGGGGACAAAGAAGCAATCGTTTTAGCTCTAAGTATATTTAGCTGGTGGCAGCATCACATACACAGAAGGGAATACACGGAAGTGAGAGGTGGGCAAGGGAAAGGATGAGTCCAAGCTGAAGGCCACAAGACCAGGGAGGAGAGCCAGGCAGGTAGAAGCAAGTGGACGATCGGGTCTCCCTGTCTTCTTGCAGGAACCACTTACTTCCGGGTTTAACTGGATTTCTTGTTTGGTTTAGTACATTTGTAGATAGGGAATCTAGCCCTAGATGGCCTGGAATACCACATGCATCTGAGGAAGACCCTGAACTTCTAGTCTTCCTGCCTCTGCCTTCCTAGTGATAGGATTACAGGTGGTTCACCAACATGCCAGTTTATGCTGGAGATAGAACCCAAGACCTTGCCTACATATTCAGCAACCAGTTGGCCAAGTGAGCTACAGGCTCAGCCTTTCTAACTATATTATGGGACATCTTGAACACATAAAATGACTTGTCTTGATTTGAGATTAGCTGTGATAAAGAACTCACTGCTAGCTGGTGTGTTGTAAATAGTCAAATAAGAACTGTTGTATGTTCTGGAAGTTAGTCTTTGTACATGTAGAGATATATATTTTAAAGTGCCATTAAACTCTTAAGCCAAAAAAAAATTAATACAACCGTTTTTTAAAACACTTAACTTCAGTGGAGAAATTGAATCATTCCACTTTTAGATCAAGGAAATTTAAATATCTGCTTTTAGGAGACTTTGATTGATGTTTACCTCATTCTGAAAGTTCACTAACTGAATGCAATTAAAATAATAAATGTATAAATTTAGCACATTCAATTTCCTTTAAATTAAATTATTTGCATTTTGATCACCAAACTAAATCTTCCTAGGAGATAAATTTAATTATATAAATTGATTCCATTAAACATATAAATAAGCTAATAAGGTTTCTTAGATATTTTGATGTTTCTTTTAAATTTAGAATAACTGAAATATAAAACTGCAAGTGTAATTCTCCTAGCTGTGGATTTTAAGTTAAATCCAAAGAATATTATTTGGGGAATGACAAATTTTCTTTATTACTAAAGATCTTAAAATACCAAATCTGTCCAAAGCAATCTTTGACACAATAGATAATGCTGTAGTATGGGTCCAGTCTTCCTTGTTACCCAGGGGGATGTCTCCTCAAGCCCTAGCAATGATATCATATTTCTCCTCATTACCATATGCTTACCCATTAGAGAAAATTAGGTTTTTTTCTTAAAGCATGTGAATGCTGCTATCCCACTGTTTGATCTCATAACAGCAAGACCCCAGGTATAGCACTGATCTAGTTGATTGCCTTTTGGAATTATAATGGTTGGCTTAACTTGACATAGTCTAGAAACACCAAGAAAGGAATCTCAGTAAAGAAGGTACAGATCAGATTGGCCTCTGGGCACTTTGGTGAGAGATTAATTAATGTGGCTAAGTGAAGTGGGGAGACCTGCCCTTAATGTGGGCAGCACCTTCCTACGCTGGGCCCTGGACTGGGGGAAGAGGCTGGGAGGCAGAGCACTAGGAAGCGTGCTTTAAGTCCTTGCTCTCCTCTTGACCATGGATGTAACTTGACTGAGCAACTTCCTGCTGCCTTATTTCCCTGCAGTGATGGGCCAAACCTGGAATTTGAGCGAAATAAACACCTTCTCCCCTAAGCTTCTTTTGTCAGGGTATTTATTCACAGCAACAGGAAATAAAATTAAGATGGAAATGAATATTAAATTATATTTATGGTATTTTAGATATCATAACAAAGAAATCTTGAACTGGAGATGAAGCTTGTGGGAAAGTTGATTGGCTAGCATCTAGTATACACAAGGCCAGCAAAGAAAAGGAAAGGAAATGAATGGGAAGAAAGAAAATAGGAGGAAGGGAGAGAGGGAGGAAGGGAGAGAGAGAGGGAGGGATGGAGCGAGAGAGGGTGGGAGTTAAGGAGGGAAGGAGAAAGGAAGGGAGGGATGGAGGGAGAGAGGGAGGGAGGAAGGAAGAGAGGGAGGAGGAGAGAGAGGGTGGGAGTTAAGGAGGGAGGGAAGGAGGGAGAGAGGGAGGGAGGGAAGGAGAGAGGGAGAGAGAGAGGGAGAGAGGAAGAGAGGGAGGGAGGGAGGGCGGGAGGTAAGGAGGGAGGGAGAGAGGGAGGGAGAGAGGAAGAGAGGGAGGGAGGGAGGGCGGGAGGTAAGGAGGGAGGGAGAGAGGGAGGGAGAGAGGAAGAGAGGGAGGGAGGGAGGGCGGGAGGTAAGGAGGGAGGGAGAGAGGGAGGGAGAGAGGAAGAGAGGGAGGGAGGGAGGGCGGGAGGTAAGGAGGGAGGGAGAGAGGGAGGGAGAGAGGAAGAGAGGGAGGGAGGGAGGGCGGGAGGTAAGGAGGGAGGGAGAGAGGGAGGGAGGGAAGGAGGGAGGGAGGGAGGGGGGGAGGGAGGGAGGGAGGTAAGGAGAGAGGGAGAGAGGGAGGGAGGGAGGTAAGGAGAGAGGGAGAGAGGGAGGGAGAGAGGAAGAGAGGGAGGGAGAGAAGGAAAGCGGAAGAGTAGAAGGACAAAGGAAGAGGAAGAGAGGGAGGGAGGGAGAGAGAAAGAGAAAGTGAGTTTCATTTGGTGGTCCAGTGCTGTCAGCATGCTCAAGACCCTTGCAAACACAAGCAGACAAAATCCCAGCACAGAACTGGTTATATGAACAGCAGACCACAATCTTAGCTGAAGAAATACTGGCAACTGATTACTACTGGGTGGGGAAGAGCTGATCTTCCTAAAGCTAGGAACTCTAGGTAGGCTGACTAGACCAAAGTAGATGAACTTGTAGTGAGGAATGTCTGGGACACTTACTTGACACAGAGGCCTTAACACAAATGACAGAACATATGAATTCCAGTCTGGGGCAGGGGTTGGCTATGGGAGGGTGCCAGTGGGGATGGGGTATAAAGATGATTTAGATTGATTGAGATGTTCTGTATGAAATATACAAATATTCAATAAAATTTAAAATAAAGAAAAATGATAAGTAGTTGTCACTGATATCAGTATATTTTGATATTATATCTCAATATGCTGAAGAATATATGGAACATAATATATCCTTAAAAAAGTGTTCTGAAAACAATAAAAGCCAACATATTAGAAAAAATTCTCAAGCTGGCTTAAAGTCACCTCAGTCATCACCCACTATTTCACCTCTGCTGTGTTTACTTGACTCTGCTCAAATCTAAAAGACTTTCAGATTAGCAGACTATCCAACTCCGTCAGATCTCATGGTTATTGCCCTATGATTGTTTAGTACAAAGGCACAGTAAGGGGACTTCTCCCTGGAATATGACTGTGTTACTCTCATGGCCTGAAACAGGTGGGAGATGCT
Organism: Nannospalax galili; assembly: GCF_000622305.1. NCBI lineage: Eukaryota > Metazoa > Chordata > Mammalia > Rodentia > Spalacidae > Nannospalax > Nannospalax galili. The sequence continues at coordinate 2,755,792 of NW_008340206.1, forward strand.
AACCTGCTCCACCCTGCAGAGATAGAGAGATGATCCCAAAATGCAGCAGAAAAATTTACCTTTTAAAGAGTTAGAACGTTTATTTATTTATTTTTATTTATTTATTTGTTTGCTTGTTTCCTGGCAGTTGTTCACACTTTCCGAGCATGCTATGCCCCTAAACTTCTGAGTTCTCCTTCTAACACTTACGTGTTTGTTTGCTCCTGGACCTCCTGTCTGAGTTTGCAGCCTGTTGGATTCACAGACCTGTGCTACCACACCTGGCTTCCTGTAAACGTTGGGCAGATCATTTCTGGGCTCCTTTCCTTTACCTAGACATCTCACCATTCTACTTCTGTCTAATATTCTTCTGGAAGATAACAGGTTAATTTGCTTTTTACCCCCTAATGCATTTCTCAAATATATTGCTATTGTATTTTGTTTTAACATTATAGATTGCAATTACACAACCCAGATTGTGTTTTCAGGCCTGTCTCTTAAGGCCTGACTTACAACAAAAATTAAGACTGAGGAGACGGAAACCAATGCAAAGAAATAGAGTTGAGAAAAGAAGAGGTGGTTATTGACCCACTCTACAGAGCCTATAGCAAAGCCCTCATTAATCTGAAGGTCTGACAAGCAAGATAACATCATAACATAACATCAACAGTTAAACTTATCAACTTGAGACACATCTACTACATTTTAAGATAGTTTTAGTTTGCATACAAAACTTTTCCTTTATTCAAAAAGTGATAATGACAGAGGCAAACATTTAAGAACATTTCAACATCTCAATTTAGCAAAAATAAATGAATTGGCATTCTGTACCTCTTGTGCCTGCTTTAACATTTTCATTTTGTATATGCATCGTACATGAGACTGTGCTACATAAGGACGCTTTCATGCAAGTGTGTGTTGTAAGCCAATTATCTCTTAGAAAGAAATGCCTCCTTAGGAAAAAGGTAAAACTTTGTGATAATTGTACTTGATGTCTATTTATATACTGAGAGATGCCTTTCTCTGCAGGACTATAAAAATATTCCAATGTTCCCAACAAACTCTCTGGGGTCAGAAAAGAGGCTAGGAAAAGATATTTTCAATTACTACTTATTTTGAAGTTTTCTCTCAAATAATGTTCTGAATTTCTATTCATGTGCTGAGGTTATTTTGTTTCATTTCTTTGAATTTTGTTATTAAGCACCTGACAGTATTTTTAAATGAAAATAAACAATCTTACATACCTAGGGATTATTTGGCACAAGTTCTATATCCTAAGGTGCATATATATATATATATATGTAGAATTTGAATCAAACACATCTGTACATATAGATCTTCCAGCAAAAATCCGAAAAACTAATAAATTAAAGAATTATGTATATGCTAATAGCCTGTCCTTTAGGTGTGATTTTGCTATTCAATAATCAGGTGACTTAAGACTCAAGCATCAATATTCAATAGTATAATTAATTATGATTGAAAATATACTTATATTTATTATTTGTAAATTTGAAGGGAGCTACCAAGAATATTAACATTCTAGGTTATCTTTAGTTAGTTCTGAGTTGTGGAAAACACCTTTGATCCTAGCACTCAGGAGGCAGAGGCAGGTGGATCTCTGTGAGATTGAAGCCAGCCTGATCTGTATAGCGAGTTCCAGACCAGCTGGGGCCACAGGGAGACCCTGCCTCAAACAAAAACAAAGATAAAAACAAAACTACAAAATAATCTTTAAGTACTGCTTGAGTGACCTGACAGATGAAAACAGGCACAATCTAGATGTGGCTGGTATTCAAAGAGAGAAAAGGAAGTCAGTGCATAAGGGAGACAATTTCTGACCAACCTAGAGACAGATATTTGAAAACGGGTTGAGGATTAAAAGTCAAGAAACCAGGACTAGGCAGGGAGTGAAACCGGAAAAAAACATCACTACATCCCAGACCTACAAGAACAGATTGTGAATGAAATGTGTGTTTTGTTTGCATATCTGCTTGTTTTAATGGTGTGGTTTGGTGTCAGCTCCTTGACTGAGGAACACAGAGTTAATGGAGTCATGATCAGAATAATTATGAACAGCAAATAATTATCAATGCGAGCACATATGCATTTATGTAATTGCTATCTTCTCAGAGTGTGAATTGAACAAATAAATCAAATTTAACATTCCCACATTAGTGTTTGTGTCTCTAGTTCAAAGCTAATTATTAAGTATTCTTGTTGTATAAAATATATTAGTAGTGTTGTGGAAATAAAATTAAAATCTTCTGCCAACTCCCAGGCAGTAGAAAGAAGAAAGCAGTTTTATGATTCGATAAACATTAAAACAGTTCTTGAAGCACACCCCTGGCAATCGATCAGCTGTTAGAGCGCAAAAAGTTGCAATCATTGGCATACATGCTGTCAAATAAGCAAATATTAGACTTCAAGACAGAAAACTTAACAGGATCAGGCATCACACATAGTTTATGTTAGTGCTACTTGATCATTGTGGCAGTTAACTATGTTAGATAATTGGCTTTAAGCAGAGGAAGAATGGAATTTCTCGGGCATTTATTGAAGGACATATTCCTGCCATTTTTAACAAGGTGTTCATTAAGGTTACTCCTGATTTCCCACAGAAAGGGAGACAGGGATGCTATCTCCCCCTTAGAGAAGATATTTCAAAGATGAGGCCTCGGTGCTTGAGAAAGATACTTTTGCAACTTTTCCCTGCCTCCTCTTCTGCAATGATCCCTGAGCATTGGGAGGCAGAGGTCTGAAATAGGCATCCTACTCAGGGACAAGCACTCTGTGGCCTCTTGTTCTCTGCACATTGGCCAATTGTGGATTCCTCTATTAATCATCATCTATTTCATAAGGAAATTTCTCTGGTGAGAGCTGAGATAGACATTCATCCTAAATGTAGAGTTTGCATTTAAAAATGTGTCACATAGGGTTAAGTGTCTCAAAGACACTTATTCTCTGTCTTTGACCAGTTCTGGAATTCAGTTATAGCCTCCATCTATTGCAAAAAGAAGCTTCTTTGATGAGGGGTGAAAGTTGCTCTTGTCTATAATATGAGGATTCACATTTAGGATAAAGTAAGAAATTATGCTGGTCTAGAGATATGGCAAAAGTAAGTTTTACTCACTGCAATGGTGACCGCATGCACTCCTAAGCAAGCTCAGACCAGACACAATCCCAACAGACACACGGGAAGGAGGTAAGAAATCCAAGCACAATCTAAGGAATTTTTGGCAATGGATGGCTGCTGGGACAGTGAAGAACAGTTTCCTATGGGGATGGGACCCTTGGTGAGCCCAGTGGAGGGACCCACCACACTGAAGGACATTTGGGGACACAAGTCATATATATATATATCTGAATTTATTAAGTTGGGGAGCAGTCAGGGAGGGTGTGGAGATCAGAGAGGCTGCAAATATCCTCAAACTATATTGTATGAATATTACAAAAATTCAATAAAAAATACTTTTGGTCAGGAAACTGACAAAGGGCTTATGTACCTTCCAAAGGGACGAGGCAATGTTTGAAATCCCACTCTTAGGAGTATAATCATGCATTGCTTAAAGACTAACATGCATTCTGAGAAACACATCCTTAGCTCATTTTCTGACTGAATGAAAATTATAAGGTATGTGTCCACAAATCCAGAGGACCTGGACTGTCTCCACCTCCATGAGAGAACTGCAATACAACGTTACTATGAATTTCACAATAAAACAGGAGACAGTACAACAACAGGGGACAGAAAATTACAGCTCCGCAATGGTTTGCCCAGTGATCTGCTATTGACCGAGTGTCCTTCTATTGTGTGTGATGGTAAACTGCCTGAATAAAGGGGGGGAAGCCTTTCCTTATTTTCAACAGGAAGAATAAAAGTCCTTCCTTTTTAGTTTGGATTTGTTCTGCACTGGACATGCTCCAGGACACATCCATTGAAAAGAGAAAAGTTACAGCCTCAAGACCATTCCAGCAAATGGATTGTAACCAGGAGAGATAATCTTAGTCACTGTCTGTCTTCAATCTTTAAGATGAGAAATTTCTTACTAAATGTTATCAAGACTTTTATTCTCATCTAATCAGATGAGAAAATTTGTTCTTATTTATCCATATATTTTAAATATAATAGAATTAAGTCAATTATGTCTTTGAATGTGATCCTTTCAACTTCATAAAATGATTTATTATGCTAATAATCTATGAAACCAATGCTAACTAAAAAATAACACTGAAATATCAGTTTTGATTTAAATGTTTATGCATAACGATAGCTACTATTCTTCATTCAACCCATAACTACTGACCCCTACATCCTCTGAATCCATCACTTATCTAATGTGTGACTTTTAATCTTTGATACGTACTGGTTCTGATCATGATATCACATGCTGAAAATAGTTTAATCAATTAACAATACTAAACGTTGGGGGATGGGAAGAATGCTCGGTGGTTAGAGCAATTGCTGTACTATAGGCAGATCAGAATTTAGACCCCAAATCATCACCTCACAAACTCCTGTAACTCCAGCTTCAAGAATTCTGATACCCCACTTTCTGGCCTCTGTGGGCCCCTGCAAACACATGCACATGCACACACACACACACACACACACACACACACACACACACACACACACACACACACACACACACACACAGAAAGGGGGGCGGAGATACACAGACACAGGTGCAGAGACACCTTCACATAAAAAACAAATACTAAAATAATGGATACATGCCAAAATGAATTAAAATTGTCTTTCTCCCAGTGTGAAAATTTTGGCAAGTCCCTGAAGCTCTCTATGTTTAGATAATTTTCCTGTAAAACCATAGTGTAAGACATGCATTCCACTGAGGTAATGATTAAACAATTTTTTTAAAAAAACAGCATAATCTGTTTAGAAAAATTTTTTAAAGTAATTAGTATGTTTTAGCTCATATGAACAAAATGTACAGATAATAATATCATTGAAAAAGCAATTCAGGCCCTTTTTTGTTTTTATTTTTTGCTTGTTTGAGACAGAGGCTCACTATACAAAATGGCTGCCTGGCAAGGAACTCACTATTCTAGACCAAACAGAACTTGAACCCAGACAGTTCCACCTGCCTCTGCCTCCCAAGTGCTGGCATTATAGGCATGTGTCAGCACACTGCCCTTTAAGAATTTGTTTGTTTGTTGTTTGTCTATTTTAAATCAGTTGTCTTAAAGTAATCCACTTGAGTAATATGTGGAGAGAAGAGGAGTAAGGCCTGGGACAGAGACTTTATTTTGCACAGATTCAGTGACTAGTTATGGATGGGGTACAGAGACTGAACACATGAGGAATTGCTAGTCCAGGTCAGCCCAGGTCTCATGCTGTCATTGTTGTCATTTTGAAACCAGGCATTGTAACACTCCCTACACAAAAGGAAGCCTCAGGAGACCATGTGTAGTGAGCTTATTTCCTGATTATGAGGTAACAATTCTTCAACGAAATACAATAAAATTATCAGAAAATGGATAAAAACATTAAGAAATGAACTCACATAACCCTCAGTGGTTGTATCATATTTGAATCACTGATAAAATACAAACAAAACAAGCTCAACAGATCTCTGCTCTGTTAGGGCCCTTGTAATTCTCCAGATCTGGGAGATTTCCCAGTGAATTTCATCTCCCACATGTCCCTGCATTCTGCCACTGCTATCTCAACTCCACCAGCACATTTATGTGCTGCTGGGAGAACAAAACTGTGAATAACCAGGATAGTCTGCCTGGTATAGAAATCAGAACCCAACAGATGTTTCCTGAGAATGGCAACCTGGAGGATACACAAGATAATGACTTCAAAATAGGAATTATGGATGTGTTCAAGGAACTCAATAGGATATGAACAAAAGATGGAAAAAACAAATATTTGAATGGCATAACTAAAATGATTCAAAACCTAAAATTAGAACCCAGTAAAAAGAATCTCAGAAGGAAAACCCAACTTAAAACTTGAAATCAAAAACTCAGAATCTCAAACAAAAACTTAAATGAAAGCAACAAAATGTGGATTAAATGGACAGAGAGTATCAGATCTCGAAGACAACATGGGGGAAATGGATCACTCAATCAAAGAAATGTCAGACCTAAAATAAGCAGGATGGAATATGCAAGACCTCTGACTCCCTGTAAAAAAAAAAGCAAACCTATGAGTCATAGGCATAGAAAAAGGAGAAGAAACCCTGGTCAGAGGCAGAGAAGTTATTTTTAATAAAACTGTACAATTTTTCCCCAAATCTAGGGAAAGAGCTACCTATCAAGATACAAAAAGCATATGGAAGACCCAGTAGAGAAGACCAAATAAACTACCCACAACATTTAATAGCAAAACTCTAAAAGTAAAAACAAAAAGATACTGAAGGACCCACTACAAAAAGAACAAGTGACATATAAAGGCAGGCCTATCAGAAAACAGCTGACATTTCAATGGAGATTTTAAAAGCATGAAGATATTAGACAAATATCACACAAGTCATTAAAGAATATGGGTTCTTTCCAGTCCAGCTACTATATCCAGAAAAACTATCAGTTTCTATGATAAAAACATATTTAAGTAATTTATGTCCCTGAAAATGGTTATACAAAGGATATTCAATGGAACACTTTAGTCTGAAGAGACGATTAAACACTCTAAAGACACAAAGAATAAATAAATGATCACAAAACACCCAAACAAAATGGTCTGTGAAACAAGATTATGAAACAAATGTAATAGGAATTAATAAACACTGGTCAATAATAAATCTCAATATTAATGGTCCCAAGTCTCCAGGAAAAGGACACAGACTAGCTGCCTCAATCAGAAAACAGCATTTATATATTGGCTCTCTCCAAGAAACATACCTTACTAACAATGATTTACACCTCCTGGGGTACAAGAATGGAAAAAGATTTTCCAAGCAAATGGAACTGATGAAAAGCAGGTATAGCTATTCTGATATCAGAGAAAATAGATTTCAGACAAAAACTAGTCAAAAGTGGCAGTGAAAATAACTTCATACTCATTAAAGGAAAAATATACCAGGAAGGTAGTATAATCCTAAACAAAAGTATTTCACACAGAAAGACACCCAGTTTCATAAAGGAAGTTCCATTATTCTAAAATTACACACTGACTCAAACAGACCGATATTGGTTGAGTTCAATACCCCACTGTCATCAATAAATGGGCCCATGAGACATAAAGTAAATAGAGAAATACTGGAGTTACATGGCACCAGAAGTTGAATGGAACTAACAGACATCTACAGAACAGTCCACTCGACACCAAAGAATACAATTTCTTCTCAGTAACCTGTGGGACTTTCTCCAAAAATCCAAATTAGGGCACAAAGCAAATCTTCTCAAATGTAGGAAAACTGAAATATCATCCTGTATTATTTGTGACCACAAAGAACCAAAGCTAGATACCAGCAACAGCAGAGATGGGAAAAGATGAACAAATAAAGGTTAAACAAATCACTATTGGAATTTGGATCAAAAGGGTGGAATTCTTAAAACTCCTATAATTGACCCAAAATGAAAACACAACATAGCAAATCATTTGGGACACAATGATGAAAGTTCTGATAGAACATTCTATAGGATTAAGCGCCTACAACAAAGAGTAGAAACATCTCACATAAGTACATGATGCACCTGAAGACTTTGGCAGACCAAGAACAAATAATCCCTAAAAAAACGTACAGGTGAAGAGCTTAAAAAAATCATTTCCAAAAATCAATGTGCTAGAAACAAAGAAAATACAAAGAATAAAGAGTTGGTTCTTTGAAAAGATTAACAAGATTGACAAACCTTTAGCCAAATTAACCAAAAGAAAAAGATAGAGGATCTAAATTAAGAAACTCAGGAAAGAAAGGGGAAACATCACAACAGATCGTGAGTAAATTCTGAAGTCTGTAAGGATATACTTTAAAATGTACATTTCACTGAACTAGGGGATCTAAAAGAAATGGATAAAGTTCTAGATATGTACAGCCTACCATGTTAAATCCAAAGGACATATATTATTTAAACAGATCCATAACAACCAATGAGATATATGCAGCAATTTAAAAACTCTCCCAACTTAAAAGAGCCAGATCGATACAGTGCAGAATCTTCAAAACCTTCAAAGGGCTAATATCAATACTTTTCAAATATTCCACAAAATAGAAAACGCAGAGAAACACTCTAAAATTTTTTCTATGAAACCTTTCTTACTCTAATATTATAAGAAGATAAAGACCCAACAAAAAAAAAAAGAAAATTGTAGATCAATCTCCCTGACGAATACAGATAAAAAGTTTCCAATAAAATACTCACAAACTGAATGCAAGAACACTTCAAAAAGATTATCTAACGTAACTAATTTGATTTTACCCCAGCAATGCAGGGGTGGTTCAACATAGATTATCAGTCCCAGGATCGTATCACTGGATGCAGAAAAGTTCGACAAAATCCAACATCCACTAGTGATAAAAGTCATGGAAAATCTAGGAATAAAAAGCACGTCTCAACCTAATAAAGGCAATATACAACATGCCCACAACCAGCATCATACTAAATGGAGAAAAGCTCAAAAATTCTCAATAAAATCAGGAACAGGACAAGGATGTACATCTTCTCCCTAACTCGTCAATATGGTCCTTAGTCATCAGAAAAATGCAGGTTATAACCACTTGAAGATTTCATTTAAACTCACTCAAAATGGCCAAGATCCAAAAACCAGAGACAATTCCTGGTATGGATGTGGAGAAAGGGGAACCCTTATCCACTGTTTGTGGCCGTACAAACTAATGGTCATTTTGAAAACTGCTGTGGAGATTCCTCTGAAAGCTAGAAATTGATCCAGCCATACCAGTCTTGGGCATACAGCTAAAAGACTACTACAGAAATAGTGGACCCTACCACAGAAATACTCTCTCATCCATGTTCATTGCTGCCCATTCATAATCACGAATAATTGGAAACTATTTCGATGTTGATCAACTAGTGAATGGGTAATGACGCTGCGGTACATATACTGAAGGAATATTATTCTGTTCTTTAAAAAAATGAAATTACAAAATTATGAAGTGCACAGGTAAATGGATGTAACTGGAAGCAATCATCCTGAATCAGGTAACCGAGGCCCAGGACAAAGTGGCATGTTTTCTCTCACAGTTCGATGCTACCTTTGAAATCTTAGATATGCACGCTTCAATCTGAAAATCCAGTAAAGTCAAGAAGCTAATAAATGACCACAGGTTGTGGGAAGGCTTTCTGGGAAAGGTGGCAGAATACAGTGATATAAACGGGAAAAGGGGCTAAAAGAGTAGGCAGGATTAAAGGGGGTGGGAAACGGGAGGGCAAGGCAGAGGACACTGTGGGGAGGGGAACTAACATTAAAGCCCTCTAGAACACGCCATATGGAACTCTATTATAGAAACTCCTTAAAGTTTATGCATATATATTATAAAAACAGATTAAGAGGATTTACCTAATAGCAGGTAAAATTGCCCCTTCTAGATACCATAGCATTGCAAATAAAAGCAGAATGCCAGGAATGCACCACCTTTTGCAAGCTGTTGAGCAGGGATCCCATTGGCCTTCAAACAATGCTGGCCATTATCTATGCTCTTGGTTACCCACCAGAACTAAACAATAAGACCCTATTGTTGAAGGCACTACATGCATGAACAGTAGAACAAACAAGATGAAACCAACATGGTACTGCCCTCAAAACCCTATCTCTATTGTCTAGGTCAAAGTGCTGAAAGGTGTAAGCGACCTGAAGAGAAAATTCAGCATGAACCTTACCCAGCATTGAATCTTCAGAGCCAGAACTGGCCAAGAACCCACATGGCAGCTAAGAATACCCATAACTCCCGTTCTAGGAGATCCGACTCCCTCTTCTGACTTTTGTGGGCTTTGCACAGCACTTACATACATGCAGACAATGCACACATACACATAAAAAATAAAAATATTAAATAAACTATTTTTTAATTAGGATCCCTGTATCAAACTTCAGCCTCCAAAGACTCAAGGATCATGGCAGAAGAGAGAATGGGAAGATTGGAAGAACCAGAGTAGGTGGATGACCACAAGTAGCAGAGTTTTCCAGACAGCTGGTCTGGTACTCATATGAACTCATAGAATTGGTGACAGTATGGACAAGTCCCAAGTAATCTCAAGCCAGACAAACTCTCAGCATAGACTTGGGGAAGTAAGAAACATCATCCCTCCTAGGGAAGCACTGTGAACTGCTGAGAGGGCTCAGTCTCGTTTAAAAGCTTGAAGATGGGGATCTTATTTCAATCTTCTCCAAAATTCAGCTGACTGCAAATACTCCTATTTATTTCTGGAATAAGTATTCTATTCCATGGGTAGGTGTGTTCCATGTCTTGCTATTTGATGAACATTTTTATATGATCAATGCCCATTCATACAAATTCTTTGTCCAAATACTTTGTTCATTTGTATTTTAAACTGCTCTAGCCCTTACTACTGAGCTGAAACAGGCATAGAGAATAAATCTTTTACAAGAAATATGAGCTATATCACACTGTAAGACAGAACTTGAATATCTTCTATCTATAAAATGTTTGGGACCAGATGTTTCAGATTTAGGGAATTTTGTGTTGGGGAATATTTACAGGTTTATAATGAGATCTTTGGTGAATATTCCCCACATCGAACATGAAATTCACATTAATGTCATATATGTCTTATACCATATTCTGAAAAAAATTATAAATGGTTTAAAAATAATTTTGTACAGGAACAAAGTGTATGCCCACTAACTCAATAAATATACAGTCTTAAATCCAGTTTGTAATTTATCCCATAACCATGCACCTTAAATATTTCTCACTATCACCATACTTGTATAATATACTTATTCACAATAAATTCCATGTTATCACATGATTAAATGGTGGCCTATGCATAATGCTTATAGAAACCAATTATATTCAACTTTTTGCAGGCACAGAGTGATAAAACTTCCTCAGTGGGGAAGTTTGTGTCAGTTTACATCCAGAATGAAGCTTCTTATTCTGGTATACTAACAGAGGGTACTCCTACACAACCCTTAAATCCTACACTGTCATCACTGTTCTCTTCCATAGTTTCACACAAGGTACATTTGGCTGTATTTTTCAACCATCAATGTGAAAAAACAAACATACACTCATAGGACTGGCATGCCTAAGATGGATACATTTTAAAAGAATTACCATGTTATGGTCTGAATTCAAATTACATTTCAAAATACTGTGTGTGATGGCTAATCCTGGGTGTCAACTTGACTGGATCTGGGATTAACTGAAATGAAAGAGATCTTCTTGATTGGATCATCTGAAGCTGGAAGACACACCCTAAATGTGGGTGTTACCTTCTGATGGCAGCCCGTATAAAAGGCCACCGCAGAGGAGAGTTCTTGCTTTTTGCTGCTTGCCTTCTCTCTCGCTGGTGAGTTCATCTTGCTGCTGTAGACTGAAGACTAGCTGATCTTTTGGAATTCATCAGACCTTCAGCGCCAGATTGGGACTACTGAGACATCCAACCTTGTGGACTGAGCGACTACGGATTCTCGGCCTCTCCAGTGTGGTGCAGCCATTGTTGGACTACTTGGACTCTATCCCGTGAGCTAAGCTGATAAATCCCTAAACATATATATTCATTCTACTGGTTCTGTTTCTTTGGAGAACCCTGACTCAGCAGTGGCCACCTGCACAAGACCAGCCACAGGCCCCACCCCTCCCTGAGGAGCCATAGGTAGTTAATGGTTGCTGAGACAGAAGCCAGGGTCCTCAGTGCTTGTACTTTCCCTTGATCTCCTTACCCATGATCACACAGAAACTTTTCCTTAAATGCAATGGGGACCACACACAAAACAGACATAAAAGTGGTGGGGACACACACACACGCACGCACACACACACGACATGACACACATGACACTTTTGGGGAAGAAGAGATTTATTGGGAGCAGAAAGGGGGTAAGTGAAGATAATGTGGTTAATGTAATCAAAGTACATTCTATGTATGGTAAAATAACAAAAGAAAATGCACTGCTAGCTTTGTTTCTGTAGGTAGCTACTTCAAAAGTTCTTGAACATAACTTAGCTACAGTTTCATTGGAAAGTGGGATTAGAGTCATCTACTTTGCCACAGAAACATCACTAGGCAAATGCTCCCTAGTTTTGGGTAATTGCATGTGCTTTTTTTTTTTCCTTAGGAAACTGAAGAGCTGATTTATACAGAACTTGCAAAGCAGTAATGTTTATATGTGAAACAGTGAACACCTGCTGCTTCCAGCTAGTTATAACAATGCTTTTCCTCTTTTGCAGCATCCTTGTGTTTGAATGTATTTCTTTATGTTGCGCATGTAAACGCCACCTAAGTCTTGATGATTTTAATTGCGTCAGCATTCATCTCCACAAATGTCACACTCTATTTTAATTGTGTCATTACCAATTATAGCAAAAAAATCAATATTAATATTTAAGAGACAATACTTCTGAGTAAACTTAAAAGTAGAAATTTGGCTTTCATTGGTCTTAATTTCTTTGAATTATTTCCCATTATCTCTGTTTAATTTACTAATGAAAGAAAAAAAAATGTCATTTCTCAGCCAAACAGTCTAATTCACCTTCTTCTGCCAAGTATGTTGAGTTAAAATTTTTCTCCTTCTCTGAAATAACTTGCATTCTTACTTTTTATCACTAAGCAAGAAGATTTTCCTTGCTGTAATTTGTAAATACTCCTTACACCTTTAAATTAAGATAAAAATTATTGCATTTTATTAGTTTATGAAACTTTTCGCATATAAAATTTTAAGTGTCAGGACTGGAGAGATGGCTCAGCAGTTAGAGCACTGTTCTTGTAGAAGATCCAGGTTCAGTTCCCAGCACCCATATGGTGGCTAACAGCCATCTGTAACCCCTGTTCCAGGGGATCTGACTCCCTCTTCTGAACTCCATGGGCACTGCATGATACAGGTTCACCTATAAACATGCAGGCATTATACTCAAACATAAAATAGTAATAAATATTTTTAATGTCAGTTTCACTATGGAATTTTTGTAATGCTTGAATTTGCTGACTGACCCATCTAACTCCACCCCCAGTACCTCTGCTCAGCTTTCGTCCATAGAGCCCTTTCTTCAGTTTGTCTGTGGTGTCACACATAATCTATACCCTCTTATTTTTTTGTCTCTCTCTCTCTCTCTCTCTCTCTCTCTCTCTCTCTCTCTCTGTGCACGCTCATATGTTTGCACATTTGTGTGTCCAGATGCATATAGGGGATGCATTTGTTTGCACATCTGTGTGGAAGCTAATGGCTAATTTTCAGTGTTATTCCTGAGGAGCTATAGATCTTGACTTTTTTACACAATGTCTGTCACTGGCCTGGAACCCAACAAGTAGGATAAGATGATGAGCAGCGAGTACCAGACATCTGCCTATCTCTGCCTCACTAGGCTGTGTTTGCAACTGTGCACAACTACACATTTTTTGGTTGTTTGACTGTCTTTTAACTTAGGATCGCAGGATTAAATTCAGGTCTTCATGCTTGTAAGACAAGTACCTAACGAGTTGTATTTTCTCTTCAGGTTTGAAAAATAGTATCTGCTTAAATTTATGTCTCTGTGTAAAAGTGTTCATGTATGCACACATGTGTGTGGGGTGCATGTGTGTTTGTCTATGCAGGCCATATGTTGACCTCTGATACCTTAACAATCTCTCTATTTTCTCTAATTACCAGAAGTGCATTTTTACTGTTATCTATGTAGTGTAATCTCTTGAGCCTAAAGCACCCTCACTATAAAAAGTACATTCAAATTAATAATAGTTTTGCAGAGAAAAACAACTCCCACATTGCAGGTATTCAAATGGATGAAAAGATATCTCAGCTTTCAGAACTCAAAATGATAAAGTCAACAATTCCTTGAGAAAACTGAAAGAAGCATCTACTTCTTTGAATTTGCAACTCAAGCAAGTCTCACGTGGACTTGAGCTCCAGAGATGCATCTCCATAAGCAGAACCACAAACACCACCTCCAAAGAAAGGAGGGATGCCAAGTGCTCCTTATCCAAACGGGGAGCTCAGGGTCTCTAGCATGAGTTATAAAAGCCACTAGTAAGTACTTTAAATAAATTGTTCTGAGAAATACGAGTGTTATTGTAGTTTCTCTGATTTGGGAAATATATAATATTTAGTGACATTCTAAATGTCAGTGAAATTTTTTGTCCACTTTTCTCTATAGTTTGTCAGCACTTTGTTATTTCAAATAATGGTTGTGAATTCAGTTTTGTATTTAAACAAATTCTCATAGCAGGAAGAGGTTCCTGCTAGGTCATCCTGCGGTCATCGAGTAGGTAAAACAGAGAGTAAAAGTTTCCCATCTTTAAAATATCAGAGACAGCCGGGTGCTTCAAAAGGCTTCCATAAATATCAGGTGTGGATTTGCATGCCTACCCAGAAACATCCAGGGTTTGTTCCTTCTGCTACAGGCTGAATAGCATGGCATCCAGCTCTAGCACCACAGTTTTACTGATCACCTGAGAAATAACAAAGAACTGTTTTCCAAGCTCAAGCGACTTACAGAATAAAGTGAAAATTGTCTTCAAAACATCAATTCTACTTCTTTAAATGATTTTAAAAACCTATGTGCTGCATTTTGTGGTTTCTTAGTGTTTCTGGAAAGAGAGGAATCATCTAAAACTAGTATTAAGGAATTTTCATTGAATGCTGTCTGCATTAATTACACAGTGAGATAATCAGAAGGCTATGAAATAACTGAGCTGATGGGCATGACTCATGTGACATGTTCATTCTTCAGCCTTCATTGTTCAGGTCCATGGTCAGTCATTACTTAGCAACTCAGATGTTTTCAAAGAAAATATTGCACGAGCAATAAGGGATATCACTCTCTGTGTACCACAGCCTTTAAAGTCCTTATGTGTCGACCATCCGCAGGATGGAAAGATTACAAAATACCAAATTCATAACCAGTCATGTGTATTTTTATATAAATTTTGCACACCTTTTTTAAATATGAGGGGAATATGAAAGCAACTCCCTGCAGAACCTCAAATAAGTGGGGTTTGTTTGTGTTTTGTGGACTTTTTTGTTTGTTTCCCCACTAACTCAGGACTAACATTATCTCAGGAGTAGAAGACACAGGGATACTGCCACAACACCATCTGGGATTTGTCCCCATGAAACTTATGAAGTCTTTTATTCACGAGTGTATTTTGCTAGTATATGTCTCCTATCATGTAGTTTTTGTTTTATTCCATTATTGAACATATCCTCATTCTTTCTGGTATGTTTTTCTTTAACATAACTTCATTAATACAAATATGTATTCATGGACTGAAAGCTTGCTCACGTGAATTCTCAGCAATGACGGTGACAAGCACGAGACCCATGCTGACTCAATCAGACAAGGGCCCAGAGTAAAACAAGGGAAATAGTAGGCACCTGGCTGCCCCTAGCCTAGGAGACTGATTACTGCTGGGTGAGTGAGAGCGGACCTTCCTTAAGCTCTCTAGATAGACTGACTAGACTCCAGTGAATGAACTTGCACCAAAGGACATCTGGGTACAAATGCTTGCCCGGATAGGACTTAACATGTATGGTGGAATGCATGAGGTCTGGTGGGGGGAGGCATGGATTGGGGAGGGGGTCTAAATTTGATTAAGAGCTGTTGTATGAAATGTAAAAACACTCAATAAAATATTTGAAAAAATAAAAATTAAATTAGATTAAACAAATATGTATTTACTTGCTCATCCACAACAATGTTTACCTCATGTATATCCTGTCTAAGACCTTGAACTGGCTAAGGAAACCACAGGCAACAACAGCAGCAGCCACAGCTTACTTCTCCTGTGGCTGTGATGAAATAGCCTTACCAAAGCAATTTAAGTATGATGGTTAGTGTTACTCGTTAACTTGAAAAAAACCTAGAACCATGTGGAGGTGAGTTTATGGACATGTCCATGGGGCATTATCTTGACTACATTAAAAGATGGGGGATGATTCTACCACTCTGGGTGGAACACTTCCCCAGGAAGGGAATCCAGGACAGCTTGGGGGTAGAGGTCAGCTGAGCCACAGTATGCATGAATTCTTTGCTTTGTTCTTCTAATTTGAGACCTAATCTCACCAGCTGCACTAAACTCCTCAAGCCTCAACCCCTTGCATTGATGAATTACAATCTGGAGCTGTGAGCTAAAATAAACTCTTTTCCCTTAAGCCACTTTTGCTAAAGCATTTTATCACAGAAACAGTGGAAGAAATAGAGACAAAGCATTTATTTGGAGTTTGAACATATAGGCCACTATGGTGGGGAAGTCCTGGTGACAGGGGTTTGAGGCAGTTGCTCAAGTTGTATCCATAGTCAAGTTGCAGAGAATGATGCTTGCTGGGCTCAGCCAGCTTTGTCATTTCATGCAGTCAAGGACCCAAGCCCAGAGATTAGTGACTTCTTCCAGGGATGGCCTTCCCACCACAATTAACCTAATTAGGATGATCCCTGATAAACCTATAGGTTTGTGTCATGGATGATTCTAGATCCTGTCAAGCTACCAATCAATATTAACCATCACACATCATATATTATAAAATCTGATGAACAAAATCCAGAAAAATTAAAACATGCTATGAGTATCACTGCAATCAGGAAAGAGAAATACCGTTTCCAAGGAAATATCTAACGAGTATGCTCTCCTTGTGTGGTTTTGTTACTAATATCACAATACCACAGACTGGGCCAATTACAAATAAAAAGTCTTGTTTTGCATCATGGCACTGGTCCAAGGTCAAGGGACTATGACTGTTGACCATCATCTTTCTGTTAAAATTCTTGCATTTTACAGGAAGTCTAATCAGTGTTCTGGATTGGTGGGGACCCCTGTTGTGAAGTAGCAGTCTCTCCATGTCCGGAAAGCTCACGAGCTCGGTTTCATATGCAGAGGCTCCTTTTCATCAGGGTATCTTCCTGGCATCTTCCTGACTCGTCTTTTGAAGTAGCCACCACAAAAAACATGGCCTCCGGCCCTGGAAATGCCATGCTTTCCTGTGCTTTCCTGTGTGATTTTCAGGCAGTCTGGCAGCCTGGCAGGAGCCCAGTTCCTTATGCAGATGGGGCATCCTAAAAGTACCTATCAGTTTTTACTACCACCCCCAGGTATAAAATGTTCTGGTTTCCCCTCAGTAATTGGAACTGGAACTGGAACTGGATCGCTAGGAGCTGCAGCTAGGATCTAGAGCTGGAGCCGAGCAGAATCGCTGTAACACGGAAGGCTGAATCCCGCGTCTCCCCGCCTTCCGTCATCGACTCACGGAACCCTAGCTTTCGCAGCCTCGTATCTCTCCTCGTGATCTGGCAGCTGACGGGTCACGAACTCAGAGGGAGAATACACGGGGGGAATCGGGGTGGAACCCGGCCGGGCAAAGCCCCGGTAGCAGAAGGGCTCACAGCGGAGAAGCAGGGGCCGCCAGCAACGCTGCGGGACCTGCCGCCTCCTCAGCACCCCGAGCGGCGGACAGCGCCGCGCCTCTCCAGATGTGCGCTGGGAACGCCCCGAGATCCCTGCGGGCCGACGCCAAGCTGGCAGCTGGCGCCACGAGATGCCAGCGCACCCCCATACTGGATTCTCTTACTATTCTTACAAAGCCACCAGGATTCAGTCACGAAGGCTGCAGCTCACACAGTTATCACCTACACCTAGACGGGTCCTATCATAAAAGAGTACAGTCAGGTAAATTATCACTCTCAATACTACATAGCAGGGATTTAACTTCATCAGGAGTATTTTTATTTGGGGGCAGAAAGCAAACTAAACCACAGTGATAAATTAATGTATTAAGAACATCAAATATACTGATTTATCTACTTTAACCACTGATTACTAGACTGCCATGCTAGCAATAAGGAACCACTAGTATCAGTGATATTGTCTCTGGGAAGCTGGACATACCCACACATACAGGCAGGACATCACACAGTAGGGACCCCCTACACAGGGTCAATGGATTTCACATGTACTCTGTATGCTGGATGGTATTTAGACATGCACCACCATTAAGGAAAAAGAAAAAAACATTTCCCTAGTGTGAAACAAAACACGTGCCCTCTCTCATTGATTTTTCCCATTTTTAACAGAAGTGAATTAGGACCCAAGTGGCTAAAGTAGAGCCAAAAGTACAGGCATTACATGGAAGGTTTACAACTCAACATCCACAGCATTGGAATAGAAGGTTCCTGTATTTCAGACTGTTTTTATTCCAAGTTGGGAGATGTCTAACTTACCTTTAGAAATAACCACCCAATTCTGCAATCCTTAAATGGTTGGTTCTCTCCATAGAGACCCATACCGAGTTATCACCAGTGTTCTTTTGATTAGTGTTTTTAAAAGTCTTTTATTGAATTTTTGTATACTTCAAACACAACATCTCAACCAATCTTAATCATCTTTACACCCCATCCCCACTGGCACCTCCCATTGACCCTCACTGCTCTTTATACATTCTGTCATTTGTGTTATAGCCTATTGTGTCAAGTTAGTGTTCCCAGATGTCCCTCAGGGAAATTTCATCTACTAAGGTCTAGTCAGCCTATGTAGAGTTACTCACTTCAGGAAGATCAGCTCTCTTTCACCCAGCAGTAACCAGTTGCCAATATTTCTTCAGCTAAGATTGGGGCCTGCTGTCTGTTTTCCCAATTCTATTCTGGGTTTTTGTATTCTTGAGTTTGCATGGGACTTGAGTACACTGACACCATTGCCGTAGAATCATATGAGCAGGGTCCCAGGAGCCTGTAGGACTCTGTTTCCGTATGGTCATGCACCTCCTCCCTGGCTCTTACAATCTTCTGTGCCCTCTTCTGCAATGGCCCCTGAGCCCTGGGTGGGTGAAGTTTAATATAGAAATCCTGTTCAAGGACCAGCATTCTGCAGACTCTTAATCTCTACATTTTGGGCATTTGTGACCTTTTGTGTTCCTGGGCTTCTATCACATTGATTAGTGTTTTTTAACTCTTTACTATGATTACACAATGTCCCCTATCACAGTAGCTAAATGATCAATCTTCAAATCTATAAAGACTAAATACCCAACCCAGAGGCTCCCTGTGAGCAGGAAAAAAAAAAACACAGAAAAATACTACCTTTAAAAACAGATTTTGTTAAATTACAGAATTCCCTGGAGAGCTAGAAAGCTAGGCTGAGAGAATTTGTTCCAGGGAAGATGTTAGCACCAGTTCAGAGTAACAGGTGCAGCCCAGACTCCATAGTCTTAGTAGTGAGGGACCACTGGGAACAATGACATTGTGCCCAGAAAGCTAAACATATCCACAGTCACAGAACAATACCTATGTTTGAATGGGCCCAAAAGTTACTGTTAGATCAAAGTCTTTCATGGGTAAATTTAATTAGTGTTTCTTAGGCCAAATGCTCATACTTTCATTATAACGGAGATGGAGAAAACAAGTGTCTAACACAATGTTTGGTTTGACCCTGTAGTTTGAACATCCCAATACATGAGAAGGAATTGGCAGACACGAGGCATCCAAAGGGAACTAAAACATTCCCTGGAGTGTTTCACATTAAAGCTGATCTTGAGAAAGTAAAAAGAATTCAGAGAAAACACAGGAGTGTTTCATGGGCCTCTGAAGAGCGTTATAAGTATACAATATGAGATACAATTCAAAATATTCAGTATTAAGGAAGCCAAATATTTTGTCTGAGTTTTGGGAGAATTTCATGAGTTCACCATATCTGCATCATTTCTACCATTCTCTTTCTCCTCCACCTCCTAAAGAATATTAAAATGTAAGTCAACCTTTAGAAGAATCCACTGAGGAATTAGAGTATCTGTGAATGAACACATTCCAAGGCCCCACCTCTGAGGAAAGTCACATGGGAAACAACTTCACTATGTGTGTCTTTAGAGAACATTTGAGATTTAAATGACACCATGAAGAATACCCACAGTTTAATCTCAAATTTTGCTATTTTGCTTCACAGCTTTTGTCTGTTTATGTTGATATTGTCCCCAACTGGGGAATCATATTTCTTATCAACGTCATCACACTTCTTTCTAAACTATCAGAAAACACTTCCTAAATATTTTTGTCTTGTTCTCTCCCTACAGAAACTTCTGGAATTTAATAGCTGCTCCCTGAATATTTCTGCATGAAGAGAGTATTTAACTAATTTTACAGCTGCTTTAATTATATCCAGGACCAGTTGAACCCTTCAGAATTCTTTGTTTTGTAGGATATAGGATTTCTATTGTTATACCCCAGCTTTAGATCAGAGATGCAATGAGATATACTGAAAATAAACAGTCTGACAGTCTTAATAATCTATATTTGTTTCAATTCCCTTGACCTTTCCTGTGTGTAGGGAAGCAGTTTTGTTCACAGGCTCCCTTGATTCTGGAGAGTGATGAGAAAGTCCAAACCATCTCTTCACTTTTAATTTAATTAAACCGATAGAGTCTTATACCACGTGCAGCACTAGCCATCAATCAACTAAACCTACTTCTGGGCTCAGGAAAACCTCATCTCTGTTACTTCTTTACCTTCTTTTATCAACCATCTTTCCAAAGGCACATCTGTACTCAGTCCACTTTCATCCTTGGTGACCAAAGCAATTGGATGTGTTTCTCATATGATGTAGCCCAACATCTAGCTATTGTTTGTTCCTATTTTTTTCTTTACAAATGGAATATATTTATGATCAATATCTTTTTTTATGAGACATGATATTTCTAAGCCAATGGAGCATCACTTAGAGACTTTCAATGAAAGGAGATTAAATAACCATTTGTATTAGGCATACTTTATGGTGTGGCCAATTATCTACACTGTAGTCTGAATATATGCTTTAATTATACTGCAGAGTTTTGTTTATGAGGAATATTGCATACAAATTATCAATTTTATATAATTCAGTGTTATTGCAGCGTGGTGTTTGGAGATGGTAGGGGACTCGTGCCTTTATAGTGTATAAAGTACATATACTCACAATAATCATTTGAAGAACTTTGTAAACTAAAAGGTACTTTTGTAATCAAAGCAACAAGAACTTGGCATTGTCACTGACATTTCCATATTTAAACCATTGATTGACAACAAGCAAACATTTTTCTCAGCATAAGTGATATCCAGTGTGCTTCATTTGTAGCAATTTGTTCAAGCCTACCTGTAAAGGATTCCTATCCTCACTTTATAAATTAGAGAGCTGAGACACAGTGAAGTTAAGTCAATTGGCCAAGTGCACATAGTACCAACAAACATTTTTATCTGGACTGGCACTCAAATGGTCTGATGCCAAAATAGAAGTTTGATAATGAATACAGGTTTTGTCTGTCACCTAAATGGCATCCTCTGTTGCTTCTTTTAAAAGGGAATTGCCTGTGAGCAATACTTAAACACAAATTTCTTACTGACAAGTAACTCTTTAAAGTAAAAAGTTTTTCCCCCATGCATCTTTACGTTGCTGTACAACATTACAATCCTTGAAATCAAGCCTGTCAACATTTAACATAATGCTGTATATCAGGAACCCGCTACAAACTTACATGAAATTACGTTACTCGGGAGATTTTAGTGAAGGATCCTGGTCAATATTTCTTGCTATAATCAGGCATTCAAGATATTTCTTATTTTGTAACATTGATGTGTCACTAAATATCTGTAGAGATTAGAATTTTAGAACTTAAATAAAGCAAAACTGTCAATTCTGAATAATTGAAAATCATCACTAGTCCTCTGAATATGTTATTGAACATCCTGCATGATTGCAAAGACTAATAATCACAGAATAAGGTGTTACTTTCAGTGGAGGAGACTAAAGCTCAGAAAAGTAAAAATAATTTTCTCCCCAAATCTCATTCCAAAGAGAGAAACTGGCTGGAAATCAGATTTATCACACTCTGAAATCTACCTGTTCCTCCCAACAGGATGGTTCATTCCTACAATCAAGAGTGGTCAAGAGCACTGGCTGTTCTTGCAGAGAACATGGGTTCAGTTCCCAGAACTCACATGGCAGCTAACAGCCACCCATGACTCCAGTACCAGGGCATCTGTCACCGTCTTCTAACTTCCACGGGCATTGCTAAACATGAGTGCACTCACATTACATACATTCTATCAATACACTAATACATATAAAATAAGAGAAAAACGAGTGATAGAAAAATATATTAGTGATGGTTCTCTAGACAAAAAAAAAACAAGTAAAGTGATGATATACTTAAGAGAGACTATTAGATTCCTTTACATGACACAGGCTGGGTAGTGGAGCATCTGTCTGCATGCTAGAGAGGCTGAGAAGCTGATAGTTGCTCGGTCCATGAGGCTGTATGAATCAGCAGTCCCAACCCTGCAACAAAGGCCTGAAGGATCCCAGGAGAAGCACTAGTCCCCAGTCCACATTGTAGACACTGGGTTGTGATATGAGCAAGGAAGAGAGCAGGGGCACAGCAGCAATACAGAAGTAGGATCGATGGGCTCACAAGCAAGACACGAAAGAAAGCAGGCAAAAAGCCTTTCCTCTCCTGCCTCCTTCTACCTGTGCTTCCCCCATGTAGGGTTGTCTTCCCATGCCAAATAATCTGATCAAGAAAATTCCTTACGGATGTGTCCTGCACTTTATCTCTTAACTGATTCCCGACCTAGTCGAGTTAACATGCAAGATTAACCCTCCCATCGATCTTCCTCAAAGCTGGTTAGGTATTTCTAGTAACCAGAGTCCAGTAAGACAGCAGAAATTCTGTCAGGCATAAAAATAATGAAAATTCAGCATGTATAACTGTTGTCTACATAGGAAACTACTTATGAAAAATACAAGGTGTCAGAAATCGAAAACCATTCCTCAGGTGGGGGAACCAAAGGAAGAAACCAGAGTGAGGAAACTAGAAAGTTCACACCACAGACACATAGTCCCTGGCTGGTATGGCTCCTTCAGCATGGAGAACGCAGAGGCTAGAACTGGGTGGTCAGAAACCTTCAAACAGAGTTCAGTTTCTCCTCTGGCAGGATGCTGGGATCCCTCTGTGAGATGGCAGGCCACACTAATTGTGGTGCTGTCAGATCTGTGAGCACTGACATCATCCTTTCCCCTGACCTGCACTCTGAGATTAACTTTAAGCAATAGGAGATTGTAAAACTCAAATCCTTTCTATCTCCCTTCCTAACTTGTAAGTCTCTGTCACTTTACCACGTCCATTCTTATTCTCAAATTTTATCATCTATAATACCAAGGTTTGTTTATAAGTAAAAATGGACAGCAAAGAAATTATATTACAAAGAAAAAAATCAGGAGGAAGAGAAATGTGGAAAAATATGTATAGCAAATTGATACTATGTGATTCCACAAACAACTTGCATATCCCAGACAAAATTGGAGGAAGGGCTTTGATTTTTGACATTTTCAATGAAAGACACAAAGAAAAATGTCTCACCCATATCCAGGGTCTTGTTCTCAGTACTCCTTTCCAATACCTGAAGCAGGCAGGAGATAAATTATTTGGACTATTATGGTAGTATTGGTTTCATAAATATTTTACCATCAAGTCCATTTTCTCATCCAGTATCCCTATTTTTAAAATTATTTTTGCCGTTAACGATAGCATTGACAGGTGCATGAGGTAGAATGACTGATTAGCATGAACACATGTTTCTTTTATGAGAAATGCCAAGGTACACAGAATAAATTTGTCTTATCCTCTTGAACTGATTCTGGAATAAGATGCTGGAAACAAATATGATCTGAAAATATGTACCAAGTTCCCACCACGCTCCAGGGTTTAGGGAAATACACACAAGAAGAAAACAAATAATATTTAGTTTATAGAACTTGTAAATAAGTGCGTTTGAAGATAAAAAGTGTGAACAACAGATGAAAGACTAAAGGATCATGGGAAAATTATGTACAAATATAAACCAACACATTATGCAATAATTGCATGGTAATATTTAGGAAAAGTATATTATGATTAGAGTACAAATGCTTCAAGATTAATTAAAAGTACTTAATCAAAATACTTGTCAAGTATGTGTTAGACCCTTTATTGACCCCCAGCACTGCACAAAAGAAAATAACAAGAAAGAGACTCT
Organism: Nannospalax galili; assembly: GCF_000622305.1. Taxonomy (NCBI): domain Eukaryota; kingdom Metazoa; phylum Chordata; class Mammalia; order Rodentia; family Spalacidae; genus Nannospalax; species Nannospalax galili. The sequence continues at coordinate 2,779,905 of NW_008340206.1, forward strand.
AACCATTCAATATTATTCATAGAATTTAAATTTATCAAAAAGCAAAGCTCTGCTGGGTGTGGTGACACAGCACTTAAATCCCAGCACTCAAGAAGCAGAAGTCGGCAGATCTCTGTGAGATCTAGGACAGTCTGGTCTACAAAGTGAGTTCCAGGCCAGCTGTGGCTACAGAGAGACCCTATCTCAAAAAGACCAAAAAAGCAAAAATCAAAGCCAAAAATCCAAATGAACAACACCACCACAAAAATATAAAACTCAATGTCAGGTCCATTGACTTAAACTATTCTAGTTTCTTGGCTCATATAATCCAACTTCTATATAGATATAGATAAATACAGATATATAGATATAGATATATGGATGATATAGCTATAGATAGATACATATTTGATGAATTAAAAGACAAATATTTGAAATCATTCCATATGCATGCATACTTAATTTTCATTCCATGGGAAGCCATAGTGTGTGTTCATCTCTCTCCAACGTGGAAAGAAAAACCATGGGACAAACACCATTGCATTGAACTTCCCACATTGCTGACCAAGAGAAGGGAGGTAGATTGCCTAGTGGGCGAGTTCAGGTTATGTGAATGGGCATAAATATCCTTAAATTTCTCCCTCTCTTTGTCATCTCTGTTTACACAGGATGCTGTCCAGTGCATTACCTTCAGTGAACCCAGTACGTGCTGGATGTGTCTTAGAGCATCTTTAGTTTACCAGTTCTATCATTACCTGTTTTGTGAAATCTAATTCTGGGATTCAGATTTACGTATGTGTAACCACTGCTTTAAAACATCTAAGCCAAGTCTCATCATCTATATTTTAGGTGCAAGAAAGTGCTGTATTTAAAACAGCATTTTTTATTAATTCTTTGAAATGTTCTTAAATGCATTTTGATCATATGCACCTCTCAGTCCTCTTTTTACTCATCCCAGAAAAGTGACATTTTTAGTCACCCTCTCCTTAAATGACTTGTGTCTATCACAAATACTGTTCATTCACCATGTTCAAAACCCAGTTCTTCCTATTATCTTTTGTTTTGCGCCTGAAATTTTAACAGGCTCTTGAAGAAGCACATGATTATAAACTAAACTGGTAAGTCAGGTGGCTTTCAGTAACGGGAAAGTCTTGAAAAATATCCAGTAGAGGATGAAGAAAATTCAGTCCTATGTGTGTCTAATAAGTAGATGTCTGAATTCTACATCTGTTTGTTATCGAGGAGAAAGAATAAGGCCAGAACAGAGAGATGAGGATTCTTCAGTTCAGATGAATTTGAACATCAAGTCAGCAGGCAGCTGAGCTGGGTATGGAATACGGAGGCATGCTGTTGGAAATCATCCTCTGTGTTTCAGCACTCCGTCCTCCCACACCATACAATCGATCTTTGCATGCCTTAGTATAAAATCAATAAAATCATATAAAATCAGTCTTTGCATGCCTTAGTAAAATGTGCACATTCCTAAGTCCTGAATATGTGCATTTTGCTCCTCTTTAACTACTGCTTGTATATGTACAATTATCTACCTCAGTGTCAACATAGTAGAGATTAGCTGCATCGACTGTGGCCTCAGGGTAGTAGAAACCAATTACACACTACATGGAGGTGGATGTGAATTTCCCTTCCCTCTCTACAGGGTTCTCATTTCAAAAGTTGCAGGCACGAGTTTCTCTCTGAGTCCTGAAATCCACAAGAAGAGGCAGAATTTGAGACCAAGCATATGAGACCGTCAGGGTTGAAGAACACTAATGAGGCCATGGATGGGTTTCAGAATGAAGAATGCTTCTCAATGAGTCATAGGTGAATAGATTGAAAGACAATTGAGAAGACAGGAAAGAGCAGAAATGTCGCCCCTGGGCTGCTCCCCCTTTAAGAACAGGCCATCGTAACATAATCAGGTTAGAGAGATGGCACCGCTGTAAGAGCAGGCATTGCTCTTGCAGAGGACCTGAGTTCAGTTCCAAGCACCCATATCAGGTTCCTTGTCTTCTCCTGGAGCTCCAGCTCAAGGTGATCTGATGCTGTCTATCAGTTTCAGCATGTACCTGCAGGCACATGCAGATATCCTCCAAGAGAAACACATGAATACACAAAAATAAAACAAAAATTGGCCTTTGCAGCACTTTGATCGGCTCACTGACTTGGGAGTGCACCTTCCTTTCTTAGTAGATGATCTAATAGTATGCCATGCATAACTTGAAAGGCATGACTTTCTGTCTCCTCCTGGCAGCTATGTGGATTTTCACATTATCTAAGAATTGCTTTTGAGCTTCAGAAACTAAAGAAAACCAAATAAACTTTTCAAAGAATAATAATTTCACATAATGTATATATTATACATAAATACAAGGCTTGCAATTTATAGTGTGTAATATATAGACATAAATTATAACTAATAATATAAATATACTATATATATTATTGATAGCTAGGTTAATAGATTTATAATACTGTCTTTGGAATCTTGGTCAAAATGAACATTATTTTCTATAAATCCAAATGTTCCTAACTGCCAGATCTTAGAGTTTGATTGAATTTTGGTTCATAAACTCAAAATAATTTGACTTGTGAAAGAGCATAAGTAATCTTTTAATGACATTTGTGTGTATTTGTATTTCAATGAAATGAGTCAAGTAATTACAGTATAAAATCTTGACAATTCAAAAGATATGTCTTGGGGCTAGAGAGATATTTCAGGGGTTAAGAGTACTGGTTGCTCTTGCAGAAGTCCAGGTTCCATTCCCAGCACCCACATGGTAGCTAACAACCATCTGTATCTCCAGTTTCAGGAGTTCCAATGCCCTCTTCTGGCCTTTGAGGGCCCAGCACACATGGTTGCACTTCTGTATATGCAAGCAAAACACTCATACACACAAAATTAAAATAAATTAAAAATTATAAAAAGATCTGTGTTAAGTCCACCAAACGACCATCAAGTGAGCAGCCCTGGATTAGCTTTACCTGAGCATGCATGATTGCTTCAGAGAGGTGGTTATGGAATACTGCTCTGCAGAGACAACCCAGGCAATGCAAACTTTTCAGTGTGGTATTCCCACAGCATGGCAAGAGAAAAGGAACTTCTGAAGCATAATGTGCCCAGCGCTCTGGTACATTAACATAATGTGTCCAACACTCTGGTACATTAACATAATGTGCCCAGCGCTCTGGTACAATAGCAGCTTTATAGAGGTCTAATTTTTTTGAACAAATGTGATCTTATTCTTTGATTCCTCAACTGATTTTATGTTAGAAAATGATAATTTGTATGAAGTCATATGGAATTAAAAATGTTGACGGTATTTATTTTGTGCTAGAAGAGGGTCTATGAAGTAAAAATTAAATAAATGGAAAGGTATTGTTTGGATATACAGAATTTTTTTACAATGAAAAGTTCTCAAACATGTGGCTGTACACATTCTATATGTTAGATGGAAAGGAGGTTTCTTACCTAAAATATTTTGAAAGACAACCTTTAAAAAGAAAAGCCAGGCATGGTAGCACATGCCATAGCTCCAAGACTCAGGAGGCAGACCATCCTCTTCTACACAGCAAGCTTCAGGCCACCTGAAGAAATTGTAGCCCCAGCTGTCCTGGAACTCACTATGTAGACCAGGCTGGCCTTGAACGCACAAAGATCCACCTGCTTCTGCCTCCCAATTGCTGGGATTAAAGGCGTGCTTTTTTTTTTTTTTTAAGAAAATGTGTTCTGCAGCTAGAAAGATGGCTTAGCAGTTAAAATCACTGGCTGCTTTTGCAAAAGACCCGGGTTTAGTTCCCTGCAGCCACATGGCAGCTAACAACCATCTATAACTCCAGTTCCAGGGGATCTAATGCCCTCTTCTGATCTCTGCAGGCATTGCATAACATGGATGCACTTATGTACATGTAGGCTATATACTCATACACACAAAATAAAAATAATAAAATTTTAAAGGACAATGTGTTCCTGTTGTCACTGGTTATGTGTTGGAACTGCTTCTCCTCTCAGCTCTACTCCACGAACACCAGTTGGTGCCCGTCATACTCAGAAAACACGGCATCTTTAAGATTCTAGGTTTGATGAGATGAGGCTCTGAGTCTGAATGTACAGAATCCTTGTAAACCTGAACATGGTAGTGTGACATCTGTAATCAATCCCAGTCTCCTAAGTCCAGATGTGAAGAGGAGGAGATGCGGCTTCTGGAAGCTCAAAGACCAGCTAGCCTGTGTACACAGTGGCAAACTAGAGGCCCTCTCTCACACTAGATCGACCCCAAGGATGGACACTCAAAGGTATTCTCTAGCCAAGACATACGCACCATGGTGCCAACAAACCCTTATTCCTTCAAATTCACATGTACACATACATTATACACATGGACACAGACACGCAATTTTTAAAAATAAGAGTTCCGCTGCCTAGACTCATAATGAGTCTCTACCTAACAAGCTTCCACTATTTTTTCATTCATATTTCTAAGTTTCTTCTCATCAACCCATCCCAAACCTTTTAGAATTGGGGTTAAAAACCCTGTGTTTTTTGAAGAACGAATACCATTTTTATTCTCCAGTCTGTTTTGTCCATACTCAATTCCCAACCTCATGGGTAGACGTGGGGCCTATTTGTAAACCCAACTCTGTATAATACAGCTTGTCTTGCCTCTCAGAATCTTAGTGAATGGATTTTTCCCATGTAGAATCTTATGTAACCTGAGGGCTGGTGAGATGGTTCAGTGGGAGCTTGCTTATAACCTGGTGATCTGAGTTTACCTTGGAACTCATGTAAAGACTTGAAGTAGAGAACTTGTACTACAAGGTTTTCCTCTGACCTCCACATACACCATAGTATGCACAAGTGCACATATTCATTATGCAGACACATATACAATGATTGGAATGTTTTTTTTTCTAAAACCGATAATCTGGAAGCAAACAGTGAAGTTCCTGATCAGCTGCAGTGGGAAACTGCGTGTGTAATGGTGGTATCATTTCCTACAAAAGTAATGTGTGCCTTCCCCCACTGTTAGAATATGAGTAGAGAACATGAATGCGGATTGGCAAGTAGCTGACTTCCCATTATCCATGTCCTGTTTTGCCATCACTGTTTTTTTTTTTTTTCATAGGTATGAATGTTATGCCTGCATGTGTGTAAGTGCACCCATGTTGTGCAGTGCCCATGGAGGACAGAAGAGGGTGTCAGATCCCCTGGAACTGAAGTTACAAACGGTTGTCAGCCGCCATGTGAGATTCAAACCCTGGTCTTCTGCAACACTAATCAGTGCTCTTAACCACTGAGTGACCTCTCCATCCCCCATCCATCTGAATTTTAGCCTATGTAAAAAGTCACAAACTTTCTTTCATTTTTTATTTGTGATTCACTGTCATTCCACAAAATATGATGAACATGTTACACTATTTTCATATTTCTTTCAAATTTCTAAAGCTTTTCCTTCAAATCTCTAATTATAGAAAGACCATTTTGCACATCGACATTCCACTAAAGACTGTGCTTTCATTACCAATGAATTAGACATTACCATTTCCTAACCAATAGTTTGCTATAGTCAATAAATTACAAGGAGAGATGTGAGGTGAGAACTCAAACACAGTTCTTTACCAGTGCTGCTGACCACAGGGCTGTGCTCTTGCCCTTTGCCCTTCCTTCATTATGGAAAATGCAATGAAACACGTATACAATATAGAAATTCTACTTAGCAGAGGACTATGAGTTCAGTGAAGCATCAAGCTCATATTCAACAATCTGTAGACATTCATCAACTGATAAAAGCTCTGTGCAGTGACATGTTGGAATACTACCACATTCCTCATTCAGAGTGAGCAGGGCTGTTTATCTTTTCAATAAATAAATGAAATTTTGCTCTATCATTGAAGACATAAACAAGCCTTGGAGAACTGTGGAGAGGCTACTCCGCACATATTCTAGGAGAAGCAATCAGCAAATCCATCAAAATAGTAGCCCTTCCTCCGTGTCAGAATTTTGGATGCAATGCAACAAATAAAAGAGATAATTAGGTCAAATCAAATGTAAATATTAGTAGATAGTGTTGAATGCCAAACATTGAAAGTCAACCAAGATGAAAAGGAAGTGTAAAATTACTTTTAAGGATTTCGCTTTTATTTATATGTGTGTGTGTGTGTGTGTGTGAATGTGTATGTGTGTATCTGTATGTTTATGTATTTGCTCACATGTTTTTGGGAGGTGTCCATGGATGTCACAAGAGTGTATCAGATTTCCTTGGAGATTAAGTTATAGGTGTTACCTACTGGATGCAGGTGCTCAAACCAAACTCCAGATCTCATGAACGAGTAGCATGTGATCCTAAATATTGAGGCATCTCATCAGCCCCAGAAATGTCTGAAATTAACACAGAAAAAAGTAACAAATAAGATTTTACAGAGAAAATACAAGTTAAAATGGGACATTATAACAATGACTGAGAGACTATATATAATTACTGCTACTATGAGAGAATGTCATCTTTTTTTAATTTTACATTATTAAAATGTAAAATGTAGAATGCATGTATTGCCTGCATGTTGAAAGTGCAACTGTGTTGTGCAATGCCCACGGAGGACAGAAGACACTGTATGATCCCCTTGAACTGGAGCTATGGACAGTTGTTAGCTGTCATGTCAATGCTGGGATTTGAACCCAGATCTTCTGCAAGAACAGTCAGTGTTCTTAACCACTGAGCTATCTCTCCAGCCCCATGAATATCATATCTTTAAAAACATTGACTAGAAGTCACAGAATTTTAAAATGCAGTCTCAAGTAGCTGAAAATTTAGTTAAGTATTATTTTATTTTACAAATATTTATTGAGCTTTATTTTGAGTTCTAGTCCTGTTTGGAGTTACATGTTATAACAGAAAACAAAACTATAGAGCAATATGTTTTCATATGGCATTCATTCCAGTGGATAGAAATACAGGAAATAAAAGATATCTAGTAGGGTGGCACGTTTCTGTCATCTTCCCTCCTCTGATATATACTTCTTTTTAAAAGGGAGGCGGGACCAAAGAGACAGCTCAGTGGTTAAGAGTGCTTGGTGCTCTTTCAGAGGACCCATGTTCAGTTCTCAGCACCCACATCAGGTGACACATGACTGCCTGTAACTACAGCTCCACTGGACATGATGCCCTTCCTCTGATCTTCAGAGACATCTACACTCATATGCACCAATCCACACACAGACACACTACAGATAATTAAAAATCAAAACATTAAGAAATGGCAAATGGAGAAAAAAAGAGAAAGGCATGCATCATCAATAGACAGACAGAAAGAAATATGAAAGAGTTCTGAATAAGCTGTGTTGAATACTGAAACTATTTTTGAGTTGAATGATGAAAATGAATATGGTTATGGTAACAAATACAAAATTAAAATATTAAATAGATAAGACTGTTGATTGACAGGCTGACACATATGTGTATGTGTCAAGATCAATGTATACTTGTGCATTTCCTATGTATGTATAATGACAGCACTTAGATAAGCAATGATCCCTGGTGATGAACATTCAGTGCCATGATAATTACATCTACACAGCTTCAACTGCAAGACACATGTGACCTTGGCTAAGTAACTGATTACAGCGATTGAAAAAATGTTTATAAAAGAGAGCAGAACAAAGTGCTGCCAAAACAACAGCACACTTTTTCTTTTGAATAAGTAGAATTTATTTTTAATTATTTCCTTGAGAATTTTCATAGAGGTACACAATGATTACAATCTTATCTGCCTCCTATTTACCTGTACCAGCTCCTCCTATATCCCAGGCTAACATGGCCCCTCCCAAATTCAACTTTTCCTTTTTTTTTTGGATAGCCCACTA
>NW_008340206.1:2788193-2795590 GCF_000622305.1 Nannospalax galili
GGTAGAGTAAGTGTTACCTCTATATACATAGAGTGGAGCATGGAAACCTACCAGAGGAGGGGTGAGACATAGAGATCAAATACCCCAGTTTTGCTGGGACTTTGACTGGTTTTATATTGGGTAGGTCTTGTGCAGGTAACCACAGTTTTTGTGATTCCATCAGAACCATACCCATGTCATTCCAGAAGACATTTCACATCACTGCTTCCCATTCTCTGACTCTTAGATTCTTATAACCAACTCTTTTGCAATTTTCCCTGAGCACCGATTTTATGTGTTTGGGGGTTGAGTGAAGAGGTTAACGTAGATGTCCCCTTTAGGGCTCAGCACTGTTACCTACTGAGCTGTTTTGCTTCTCCCTGTGTACTGCTGCCTGCTGCAAAAAAGCCTTGCTGACCAAGGAATATTCTTTTTAAAAGATGGGAGTTTGTTGAAAGAACACAGCAATCAACTGGAAGACATTCACAATAGGTCAAAGCTTGAATAATTTGACAAAATAAGCTCTTATAAGATTGACTTTTATTTTAGACCTACCTAACTTGCTAGAATTATACGTAAATTAGAAAAGAAATATGATTTGTATAGTATCTCCCCCAAGGTGTATTTCTTAATTTCTGAGGTTAATTTAATAACATATTTGAGAAATTCTGCACACGCCATTGTAAGCAATTGATGAAGTTAATATCCCAAGTAATAGGACATTGCAAACTCATGAATTCTTTGATAAGATTCTCTAACAAGGGTGTGCATTATTTTGTGCTATTTTTATGAAACTGCACAAACTCTTATTCCTATCATGAGAAAACCTCAAATTAAATGAAATTCTATAAAATAACTGGTAATTTTTTAAAACACCAGTATCATGAATGAGAAGGAAATACAGGAAACTGCTGAAAATTCAAATAGACTGAAAACAAAAACCAAGGGGAACATGGAATCCTAGTGAAGCTTTGGGGACTAACAGCAGACATCTCTGGCTGAGGGTCTGGTTCTGTCAGTAGGACACATCGTTTTGCAATCACAAGTACTTGAGTTCAGATATCCAGGTGTGGTATCACAACACTGGTAATACAAGCTCTCAGGAGGCAGGGGAAGGAGGTTCCCTAGAGTTCACTGGCCGGCTATGCCAGTCTAATGGGTTAGCTCTGGGCTAATGATAGACCCTGCTGCAAAAGAGGTGGATGGCCTTCCTTAAGAACACCACCAGAGGTTATCCTCTAGCCTCCACACACAGGTACACGCCACACACGAAATTTAAAAATACAAAGGATATAGTGGAAGAGTTGAAGTTTGTAAAAAGAACATAAATTTCCCATTTGTACACATTATCTTTTACTCTTTTAATGTCTGTATGAGAATTTCATAGATGCACAAAATGTGTTTATGTCAAGCCCATTCTCCATTCTCTCCCACCTTCATGTGTCCATTTTCACTTTAAACCCAGAGTCCGTTTAGTGATACCTGTACGTACACAGTGTGGGTAGCCTCACAGATCCTTCATCCCTAAATAAAACTGACCCTCCGTTCCCTTTCAGCCCTTCAATGACCAATAGTTTCTCAGCTGGGGAAGGACCTTCTGGAGCCCGTCTGCCATCCAAGCTGAGATTATATCTGGCTTGATTTTGTACATGTCTGAGACATGTAGCCCAGTGACTGTGAGTTCATGTGTGCAATTGTACTCTCATGTCTGGCAAATTCTGTTCCACTGTAGACATTTCCTTTCTTACAGTATTTCTGCCCCCTCATCTGAGATGATCCCTGAAGTTGAAGGAAGGGGTATGACATAGATGCCCCATTTAGACCGGAGTTATCCACAATCTCTTTGTTCTCCATGTTGGTGAGTGGTAGGTCTCTGTATTAATGGCTGTCTGCTGAATACAGAAGCACCTCTAAACAGACTGATGCACTAACCTATGCATCATTATTTTAGCTTATAGGGTTCACAGCTGAGTAAGAAATTTGATTATTTTCCTCTCTCAGTAGCATGTCTAGCACCTTCCCATACTACAAAAATTAGGCAGCAGGGTCAATCTTCCAGCTTGGCACTAGCTTAATTCCTCCATATCCTAGAAGTATATGGTGTCTTCAGCTATAGGGTCTTACCATCAGGTTCTGATGGGTAACCAAGAGCAACGGTGAAAATTGCAATGTTTGGGGGGATGCTACAGGGTCCCATTAATAAATAATTCTAATAGAAGTAGCCAACACCTGACTCTATATTTTTTTATTTGATAGTATATGGGGCGGTGAAAAGCATTGACTTCCCCTTTACTAGGTAATTCCATCTAAACTCTTTTATATAAATGTATGTACATGTTTTGGGAAACTTCTGAAGATGTAGGCTTCTGTAGGTCATTTTCATAGACCTTTACTGTTAACTATCTCTTCCTGTACCCTCTGCTTAACCCTGTCCTCCCAACCCTCAGCCCATTTAACCACTTTTGTTCTATTAATACCCTTTCCCCTTAATGTGTTTGTGAAGGTATTCTCCCTCCCAGCCGTGTTCTGCCCCATTTCCCTTGAAATCGTCCACATGGCCCCTCACAAGTGTATTGTCCTCTGTGGTGTATGATAATATTGGTATATAAACCGTTTATACTAGATGATTATAATTCAGTGACAAACAGACATGATGTACACTGTTAACAACTTTTCCTAATCAAAAATCAATTTAAAACTTTTCCCACAACACAAACCAGTATAAACTGAGCAGTTTTTAAAGAACTGAAATAGTCCCATTTAAAATGTTAAATTTTTCTTGTGATTATTTGGAGGATAAAATCAGATGAAAGAATTTTGTTAGGTCTATCTAGGGAATCTTGGTTTTCCAAACTATTAGAGGGCTACTCTTTCCACCTCATGTGGAAGAGGACATGGAGACCTGAGCAGACTATTAATTCCTTCTTGGGGAACCGTAGCACCAAGCTGACATGGAAACGGTCAGGCTACAGCAGCTTCACCCTTCTCTCCTCATTTTCTGAGGGTTGCTTTTTTCCAAAATCTTTCACACCTTCCCTCCCCTGTGACTAGGTTTCCCAGAGCAGCTCCGCACAGCCTAACTGCCATGCTAATCAGCCTATATAAGTGGCATATTCTTTACTTTTAATACACATAAAAGTACACTCTGGTGCCTGAGACACAAAGAAAAAGTACCCGCCATCTCCTAAGCTCGTTCTGCTCACAGGAGACACGAGCTAAGAGGAACTGAAACCTTGAACGCCACTCCGCCGTTTCTGCTTGTTTGTTTCAATGTATATTTTTTGTTTTATTTGTTCTTTTTTATTTTATGTGTATGAATGTTATGCCTGCATGTAGGTAAGTGCACTGTGTCGTGCAATGCCGGCAGAAGACAAAAGAGGCTATAGGATCCCCTGGAACTGGAGTTACAGACAGTTGTTAGCTGCCTGTGCAATGCCGGCAGAAGACAAAAGAGGCTATAGGATCCCTGGAACTGGAGTTACAGACAGTTGTTAGCTGCCATATGGGTGCTGGGATTTGATCCCAGGTCTCCTGCAAGAACAGCCAGTGTTCTGAACTGCAGAGCCAATCTCAATGTATATTTTTTACTGAATTTCTGTGCACTTCATGCAAAACATCTTAGTCATCTTTCCTATATTTTTAATATTTTATTATTTTTACTTCATATTTATGAGTGTTTGCATGTATGTAAGGGCACCACATGGATGCAATGCCCTGCATAGGCCAGAAGAGGGCAGCAAATCTCATGGAACTGGAGTTACAGGCAGTTGTTAGCTGCCATGTGCGTGCTGGGAATTAAATCTGGGCCCTCTGGAAGAACAGTAAGAGTTCTTAAACACTAAGAAATCTCAGCAACCCCTTATTTTTATTTTATGAGTGTACTGTCTGCATGTATGTAAGTGCACCCACATTGCTCAAACAGAGGTCAGAAGAAGGTGTTGGATCCCTTGGAACTGGAGAAATAGAACGTTGTTAGCCACCATGTGGGTGCTTGGAATCCAACCCAGGTCCTCTGCAAGAGCAACCAGTGCTCTTAACCACTGAGGCATCTCTCCAGCCCGGTCTTAATCATCTTTGCATTTACTCCTGTATGTGCACTCCTCATAGCCTGCCTCATCAGGCTTCAGGCATCCTGTCATATATGTCAAGGCCTATCCAGTCAAATTTGTGTACCCAGATGTCTCTCAGTGCACACTCCTCCATGCTTATTTTCTCTCCACGCTATTTGCTCAATATACTTTTACTGAATTTTTGTGCATCTCAATCAATATATCTGAATCATATCGATATCCCCTCTCCCATCTGCAACTCAATATCCCCCACACTGGAATTCACGCATTCTTACATATATATTAAGTCATATCAATTCAAGTTTGTGTACCCAGGTATCCCTAGGTGCAATTTCATCCACTGGGGTCAAGACAGCCTATCTAAAGTCACTCCCTTAAAGAGATCAAGTCTTCCTCACCCAGCAGTAACCAGCTTCCAACAGTTCCTCTGCTAAGGTTGGGGTCTGCTGCCCATTTCCCCAGTTCTATGCTAGGTTCTTGTCTGACTAAGACATTATGGGTCTTGTGCATACTGACACCATTGCTGCAGTTCATATTAGCAAGTACCCAGAGGCCTGGAAGACTGTTTCTTTATGATCATGCAACAACCCTGACTCTTACAATTTTTCTGCCCTCTCTTCCAAAATAGTCCCTGAGACATGGGTGGGTGAAATTTAATATAGGAGTCTTATTCAGGGACACACAATCTTCAGCCTCTTATTCTCTACACTTTGGTCAGTCGTGGCCTTCTGTGTACATAGCTCTCTGTTGCATGAGGGAGCTTCGCTGGTGAGAGTTGAAAGATGTGTTAGTATTCTCTCTACTTCCTGTTCCACTATGTTCCATGAGCCTTAGCTATTGAGGTTCCATTGTAGATGTGTCACTCAAGGCTGGGAATCTATTTAACTGGGGAGGGAGGATGGAGGTTAGACAGGGAGAGAGAAGAGAAATAAATAAAACTTAGATGCTGTGAAAAACCAGAGGTAAAGGTATTAGATCAAAAACATACTAAAAAAACACACAAACAGTATCTGAGCATGAATACATGAATACCTGAAGGGCATATAACAACAATAGGAAAAAAAAAACTACTTTGCCAGACAGAAGAAATCTCCTTTTGAGTTGTTGGTCAGAATAGTCCACGAAACTTGAAAAAGAACACATGCTATTGCCATAGCCTTTGATTACCTCAAAGAATGAAGGAAAGACTCTACTGCTGAAGACAGGACATACTTCAGACACAGGACTTAGAGCAAAGGAGCTGGAACGGAACTGGAAGTCTACCCCATGAAGACTAGAACTCATAGTCCTAGAGGATATTATGAAAGCTGCTGATGGAGAAAATCGATCAATGGTCCAACCCCAGCTTGAAAGTGTAATAAGCACAGCAATGACCAGCCCACCAAACTACCTCTATTGGTGCAGTAGTGGTACTAGTATCTGGGGAGTGATCAACAGTTATCTAAATGGACTTAAAGCCCACTCAATGGGAAAGAACTCATGTGTGACACTATAAACATAGCTAAATACATGTGACATGAGATGCTATAGATCCTAGGGAAAAACCTAGCTCTGTCATATACCTAGACAAATGTATATTATTACCATATGCTAAATATGAATCTTTATATTTACAGACAAGTATATCATTCACTACTCATTAAATAAGCCTCTTTTTGGAAAAGAAGGAGACTATCACAGAGCTCCACAACTGGTCACACTCCTATGTACTTTAAAATGAAAGACTTAGATATAGAGGCAAAAAAAATCTTTAAATAAAAAGAGAGAAAAAGAGAACTTCATATTTTTTCATGTACAGTCATTTAAAATATGGAATATTTAAACACACATGAACAATGCATAAATGTAACATATATGCTATCCTATATACTATCCCTTGTATTTCTCAAGAATATCATTAACTCTAGAGAGAATATACTTATCTGTACACTGATATTTTCCTTTTTTATTGAATATTTGCAATTTTCTTATAATATGTTTATATCATATTCGATCCTCCCCTATTCACACAGCCCCTTACTACCACACACAATTTGATGTGCTCTAGTGTGTGTGTGTGTGTGTGTGTGTGTCTGTGTGTGTGGCCTATAGAGTCTAATTAGTCTTTGATAGACTATTCTTCAAAAAGGTTTCTCCTATTTAAGACAATTATATGAATCACACCAATGTCATTCCATCTCATTTCCATCCAGCATTCCTAGATGTTGGTCATCAACATTCTATTCTTCTATGCGACCACCTGTTCTGGTTCTAATTTGCCCTAGTTCACTTCTGCTATTGACTTAACATGGCCTTGAGGCATCCAAGGGAGCCTCAAGGGTGTACAGTTTTCTGAATTGTACTGACCTGTGACCATGCCTCTGAGAGAAAACTCTGATTGATGACTGCTGTAGGATGGTCCAGCCCATCACACCTATGCAGGTCCACCTGGGCTATACATGAAAACTAGCCAAGCATGAGCCAGAGAGTGATCCAGAAAGAAAACCAGGATGCCATCTTCTTCCATTGTTTTTCTGTCAGTCCCTGGGGGAGCTCCTGCCTGGCCTCCCTCAGTGATGCAAACCGTTTCCCTCTAACTGGCCTTTGGTCATAGTGTTTATCGTAGCAACAGAAAAGTAGTTGGAACAACCAGGGTGTGGGACGTCATGGTACTTCCCTTCTGTGCCCAGCTCCTTTCACATCCCTGTTTGGGGAAAGGTAGGAAATCTTTCTTTTCTTCTACGAATCACTGAAAAATACTCCTTATGTGGATTTGACACAACTCTTTTTCCTCTCTTCTTTTATATATACATATATATATGTTATTTTTTTAGTGATTAGAAGAAGCATTTCATTACAGCTTTAACTTATTCAATAACACACTTCAGAGCCAGAGTACATCTCTTTCACAAGTGGCTGTATTTTTAGGTTTGTTGTTGAATTGATACAGTCATACAATATTGAACTCAGTATAAACCCTGTAAGACATAAAATTAAATGCATTTTTAACCTTTAAAAAAGATCACCATTTCATTTTAAAATATACCGTTTCTGACAGAAAGACTCATTGTTTTTTGGTAATAACACTGTAATGTTAGCACATGTGGCTCTAATCTGTATATATCTGATTATTACTAGTCATAATCAGTTGCACTGAGATCCTTGGCACCTGTGTATTTCTATAAAGCCATCGGGTAGATTTCAATGGCAATGTTTATCACCTCTACTAACTAACATGATGTAAGTTTTTATGCTTCCTCCTCAAATATAATTGCTTTTTAAAAAGATTTGTTGACTTTTTCTGTGTGTGTATATCACACAGAACATCCCAAACCACCTTATTGATCTATGCACCCACTTCCCAGAAGG
>NW_008340206.1:2795612-2796650 GCF_000622305.1 Nannospalax galili
TAGAGCCCTTATACTCTGATATCCCTGCTACTGTCTGCTGTGTTGTCGGCACCCCCAGCCATTCCCCACTACTTGCCCTTCTGATGGATCTAGTCACCCTATCTAGAGATCTTTCTTTTAGGAGGGTCAGCTGTTCCTCATCTAGCAGTAATCAGTTGTCAATATTCCTTTAGATAAGATTGAGGTCTGCTGTTCATTTTCCCAGTTCTATGCTGGGTTAGTATCTGGAGTCCCTTTGGGCACCCTGGCCAACAACTCAAAAGAAGGTATCTCCTCTCTGGTATTGCTGTGTGTTTTGTAGCCTTTAGCTATGAACATGGACTCTTAATAAATTGGCCCCTTTAATCTTTGGTTATACTTTCTTTTGGGTGTTTAAGGCCATACAGTTGTCCCAGATAAACCAATTTATTTTTACTCTTAAGGTCATTTGAGGATCTGTTCCTCAGAGGTCACATGGGCTTGGGAGGAGCGCCTGGCTCCTTTCTTTTACCAGTTCCACCTTTGTGAAGATAAGTTAAAGGTCCTACTCAATCATGGCTGGCTTCACTTGGAAGCTTGGAGGAAATGTTCCTCTGTGTTGACCCTCCTCTTTGTAGACTGGAAACTGGTTCAAGTCCATCTCGTGGGGTCTCCATGGCCTCCTTGATCAAGAGGACAGGTGACTCACCACAGTTACAGGACATTTTGAGAGATGCTTATAGTCCCCTGGAACGTGTTGGCCTAGGAGGGCAAGGAGCAAAAACTGTTTTTTATGTCCCTCTGACCAAATTAGTATAGGCCTCAAAGTATGTCTGTTAAACATCCAAGGTTAGATCCACCAGTCTAGTACTTCTAATTACCATGTGCTATGTAGATAAAGCTTGGGTGAAACCAAACGTCCTCAGATAGGCCTTGACTAGACATATATTTTGTTCCTTGAACTAGTTGTATGTATAATTTGTCAGTAGGTTGTTGGACTAATATGGGTCCCTCTGGTTTTTAAAAATTAGCTAGGCCTTATTTATCTCTCGTATTGTCTAACCCCTCCACCATGGCTTC
>NW_008340206.1:2796761-2798761 GCF_000622305.1 Nannospalax galili
CTTAAACTAACCCAATTTTTATCTATATCTCCCTTTAAGGCCTATTTCCTACTGTTCTTCTCTTTCAAGTTCTTTCTTTTCCTTTACTTCCTTCTTTTCTTTCCATTATCCTGGTTCCTGTAGCTATGTCTGGATACATACTCACTTTTAGGATTTGGTTCTAGGATCCATATATGAGGGAGAACATACTTGATTTTTTTTCTGAGTCTGTATTACTTCACTTAGTATAACAGTTTCTAGTTCCATCCATTTACCTGTAAATTTCATGATTTCATCTTTCTTTACTGCTGAGTAAAACTCCATTGTATAAATGAACCACATTTTCATTATCCACTCTTCAATTGAGGGACACTTAGGTTGCTTCCATCTCTTAGCTATTGTGAAAAGAACAGCAACAAACATGGATTGCAAATGTCTCTGCAGTAGGATGAGTTCTTTGGGTATATGCCAAGGAGTGATATAATTGGGTCAAATGATTGCAAGTGTCTCTGCAATAGGATGAGTTCTATGGGTATATGCCAAGGAGTGATATAATTGGGTCAAATGATGGGTTCATTTGTAGTTTTTTAAGAGTTCTCCACACTGTTTCGATAGGGGTTGAACAAGTTTGAAATCCCACCAGCAGTGGATTAGCATTCCCCTTTCCCCACATCCTCTCCAACATTTGGTATCATTTGTTCTCTTGATCTTAGCCAGTCTGACTGGGGTAAGATGAAATATTAAATTGGTTTTAAT
This sequence comes from Nannospalax galili, assembly GCF_000622305.1. Lineage (NCBI taxonomy): Eukaryota > Metazoa > Chordata > Mammalia > Rodentia > Spalacidae > Nannospalax > Nannospalax galili. The sequence continues at coordinate 2,797,497 of NW_008340206.1, forward strand.
TTGCATTTCCCTAATTATTAGTGAGGTTGAACATCTTTTAAGAGGCTTCATAGCCACTTTCCTTCTTCTTTTGAGAACAATCTGTTCAGCTCCTTAGCCCATCTTTTAATTGGGTTACTTCCTGTCTTGATTCTCAGTTTTTTGAGTATTTTATATGTTCTGGATATTAAACCTCTGTCAGATGTGTTGCTGGTGAAGATTTTCTCCTATTCTGTGGGTTTTCTCTTCACTTCCTTGGTTGCTTCTTTTGATGTACAGAAGCTTTTTAGTTTAATGAGGTCCCATTTGTTAATTCTTGCCCTTGTTTCCTGAGCAATTGAAGACCAGTTTAGAAAATCCTTTCCCACACCTATATCTTGTAGGTTTTTGCCAATGTTTTCTTCCAAGTTTCAGATTTTCAGGCTTTACATTGAAGTCTTTAATTCATTTGGAATTGACTTTTTTGCAAGGTGAAAGATAGGGGTTTAGTTTCATTCTTCTACAGGTGGAGATCCAGTTTTGCCAGGATCATTTGCTGAACATCTGTCGTTCCTCCAGTGATTGTTCTTGGCCCCTTTGTCAAATATCAGGTGGCTGAAATTGTATGTACTCATGTTTGGGTCTTCAGTTTTGTTCCATTGATCTTTGGGTCTACTTTTGTGTCAGAACCATGTTGTTTTATGACTATAGCTCTGTAATACAGTTTAAAATCTGGTGTACTAATCCCCCCAGCATTGCTCTTAATGCTCGGGGTTGCTTTGGCTATCCGAGGTCTTTTGTGTTTCCCTATGAATCTTAGAATGTTTTTTTCCAATTCTGTGAAAAATGTCATGGGGATTTTTATTGGCATTACATTGAATCTCTAAATGGATTTTGGTAGGATGGTCATAGTCACAATATTAATTCTTCTAATCCATGAACATGGGAGGTCCTTCAATCTTCTAATGTCTTCCTCAATCTCTTTCTTTAAAGATTTAAAATTTTCATTGTAGAAGTCTTTAATGTCTTTGATCAGGTTTATTCTGAGATATTTTATTTTTTTACAGATATTATGGAGGGGAGTGTTTCCACATACTCTTTCTCTGATTGCTTTTTATTGGTATATAGAAAGGCCACAGACTTTTGTATATTAATTTTGTAACCTGCCACTTTACTGAACGTGTTCATAATTTCTAGGAGTTATCTGGTGAAATTTGGGGCATCTCTTAGATATAATATCATATCATCTGCAAAAAGGGATAATTTGATCTCTTCTTTTCCAATTATTACTCCTTTAATTTCTTTCT
>NW_008340206.1:2798877-2799423 GCF_000622305.1 Nannospalax galili
ATTTAGAATGTTGTTGGCTGTGGGTTTGTTATATATGGCTTTAATTATGTGGAGGTATGTTCCCTCCAGTCCAATTCCCTGTAGGACTTTGAACATAAATGCATGTTGAATTTTGTCAAAGGCCTTCTCTGTATCTGTTGAAATGACCATGTGGTTCTTGTCTTTGAGCCCATTTATATGATTTATGACATTTATTGACTTATGTATATTGAACCATCCCTGCATCTCTGGAATAAAGCCAACTTAATCAATTTGGATGATCTTTTTAATTTGTGTCTGTATGTTGCAAGTATCTTGTTGAGACTTTTTCTATCTATGTTCATTAAGGATATGGGTCTACAGTTTTCTTTTTCCCTTGTATATTTACCTGACTTTGGTATGAGAGTGATGCTGGATTCATAGAAGATATTTGGAAGTTCTCCCTCCATTTCTATATTTTTGAATAAATTAAGTAGTATTGGACATAGATCTTCTTTAAATGTCTGATAGAATTCTGCTGTAAATCTATCTGGTCCTAGGCTTCTATTAGTTGAGAAGTTTTACTTT
>NW_008340206.1:2801296-2821404 GCF_000622305.1 Nannospalax galili
TATGCTTCTCTTTCTTGTATGCCTATGATTCATAGGTTTGGGCTTTTTATGCTGTCCACAATTCCTGCATATTCTGTTCTTGTGCTTTCTTAAATTTTTCACAATCTTTGCTTGAGTTTAAAGTTCATCCACTTTATCTTCCAGCCTTGGTATTCTGTTTTCCATTTCATTCATCCTATTGGTGAGGCTTTCTCCTGTCGTTTCTAATTGGCTTACTGAGTGTGTCAGTTCCTTATTAATTTCAGCCTGAGTAGTTTTCAATATTTCTAGCTCTTTTTTGAATTCAGTCAGAACTTTATCCCTATCTTCCTCCAGTTCTTTGATTTCTTTGCTTATGTATTCTTTAGATTCACTGAATTCTTTTATCATATATATAATTGTTCTTTTGAATTCCATGTCCTGCATTATCTCTAGAGGGTTCTCATTGTACTCCTCTAGAGAAGTTATGATATTTGGTGGGGATATGTTGTTTTTTCATATTATTATTTTTTCTCTGTGATTTTGATGTGTGAATTTCTTATGTAATTTCTGATTCTTGTATGAGACTCAAGCCTTAAATTTAGGTCTGCTTTTTTTGTAAACTTTACGTGCCTTTGCGGTTTCCATTTTGGGCATGAAAAGCTGGTTCGTCTAAGCTTTGGTTTCTCTCTTTTGATTTTATATTGGAGTGGCTGGATTGTTTTTGTCTTCAGGAGTTCCCACAGAGGCCCAAGTCAGATGAGGATCAGATGCCCTCAGGCTTTCTCCTAAGGTCTGGATCCCTCCAGGAAAGATGTTATCCACAGGAATTTGGGTTTGGACTGGCCTGGGTGCAGGGCCCAGGAAAGATGCTGGTCTAGGGCAGCTGGTGGCCGTGCTACCCAGAGATGCAAAGGGAGATGGGGGTGGGAAGAGGCCCCAGAGGCTCCTGGGGACAGCTGGGAGTAACTGGGATGGTCTGGATACAAAGCAGTATTGGCTCCAAGCAGAGTTCAGCCCTGGTGTCTGGGGCGCCAAGACAAGAAACGGGCCAGCACCCAGGCTGGGGGGGGGGGATTGGTGGTAGGGTGAACGAGGCTGGGGGAGCCAAGGCATGCACTAATGGACCCACCCAGGAAAGAGGCTGAGGGGTTATGCAGCCCCAGGAAGCACAGGGAGGTGAGGGCAGAACCAGGCTCACAGGCTCCTGGGGACCAAGAAGGAACTGGGTTGGTCTGGACACAAAGGATCAGGAAGCAGTCGCGGTTCCAGGCCGAGAGGTCAGCCCCCTTGTCCAGGAAAAAGACTGGCGAGTCCTGCAGGTCCAGGGAAGCAGAGGAAGGTGAGGGCGGGGCCAGGCCCCGGGGACTCCTGGGGACCTCAAGAAGGAACTGGGTTGGTCCTGATGCAAAGGATCAGGAAGTAGTGGCAAAGAGGTTAGCCATGGTGTCCAAGAAAGAGGCTGACAGGCTGTGCAGCCCAGGGAAGCAGAGGGAGGTGACGGCGGGACCAGGGCCAGAGGGCTCCGGGGAGAGAGGCTCATGACACAATTCTTTATCCCTTCATCTGTTGGTACACACAGGTTGATTATGTGACCCAGGTATTACAAACAGTGCTGCAGGAAAAACATAAGGTTAAGAATCTTTTTGCATACTGATTTTATTTCTGTTGGATGTAAGTCCAGAAATGGGATTGCTAGATGCTCTGTTTGAATGTTTGAGGACTCAATACCCTCATCTGCCCTCAGTGGGCATAGCATGCATATGGTGCACTTTAGATACACAGGCAAAACACACACAAACATAAAATAAAAATAAATAAATAAATAATAAATAAATTAAATTAAATTAAAAAGTGGTGTTTTTTGATTTTTGATATTGTTTCAGATTTGCCCCTTATTAATATTTTATCCCAGGGGGCTGGAGAGATGACTCAGTGGTTAAGAACACTAACTGCTCTGGCAGAGGACCCAGGTTGGATTCCTAGCACCAACGGGGTGGCTATCAACAGTCTGTAACTCCAGTTCTAGGGGATCTGACACTCTCTTCTGACCTCTACAGGCATTGCACAACACAGGTGCATTTACATACATGCAAGAAATACACTCATACACAAAATTAAAATAGTAAATAAAAGATTTTAAAAGATTTTATCCCATTCTGTTTATGCATTTTTTAATGTGAAGAAATATTTTAGTCTGTTAAAATCCTATTTTTTTGTATTTGCTATGACAAAGATAAGTTTGGAAAAAAATATATCAAATGAAATAAGCCAGACATAAATATAAGTACTGGATAATTTTATACATATGTTAAACCTAAAACAAAATTTTATCTCACAGAAATGTAGACTAGAATGGTGCTTACTAGAGGCTTGGATGGTTAGGGACGGATAGGGACTGGGAATAAATGGAACAAATAATATATATTTTTATACATGACTAATATTTAGAAAAATAGGCAGAATAGGCAACTCCATAAAGACAGGACATACTCAGGTGCTCATTTAGGTGGGAGAGCAGGACTACAAGGAGTGACTGATGGAGAGAGGAAAAAAAGGGAATCAATTTTAGTGATGATTATCCAAATCTCTAAGCATAGCTAAAAGCTCACATTTTACACACTGGGTGAATTTATTATATGTTATTATATGTGAATTTCATTTCAAAAAGCTATTACAGTTTCCGGAAAGATAGCTCAGTGGTTAGGATAATTTTCTTCTCTTTCAAAGAACGTAGGTTCAATTCTCAGCACAAACGTGGTGGCTCACAACTGCCTGTAACTCCAGTTTCAGCGGATCTGACACCTTCCTCCGGCCTCTGCAGGCACTGCCTGTATCTGGTATACCACAGAAACTCAGATGTTCACACATGCACAAACATACACATAAATAAAAGCAAAATGAAAAAAAAATAAACTGATAAAAAAAATAACCTCTAATACCAGTCATTTCATCTGTCCTAACCCAGTGGCTGTGAATATCACGGGGAAAATCACATATCTACAAAGACTATAAGGAGTGATAAGAACGGAAGCCCTAGAATGAGGGTTCTGCCAAAACAATGCTGAACTGAGATGTCATAATTTATGAAATCCCAAGTGAGCAATGATGGTACATTAGAAATTCGTCATGAATATTGAAAGATATCAATACCTCATTCATTCTTTTAAAAAAATCCTCTCGGTGTTCTGCCCAGGAACATAAAAAGCTACCTTTATTCATTGAATCCTCACACATTTCAAATGATGAATAGCAAACAAGTCCCTAGTTAAGAGATAGTTTCACTATTTGCCTGTTGGCTGGAGAAGAAATTACCTTAGAGATATGGGTATGTTCGTCTGCCACTAAATTAGATGTCCTGTAGTCATCCAAGTAAAAACAGCAGGAACTGAAGTGATGATCCTGGGTAAAAGTCAGGTCTATCAATTTGAAGATTATTTCTTAAAGAACCAGTGCAATCTATATTTTTGCATTTGGTGAAAGACTGCTTGAAGTGGAAATCAATTACTAAGTTAATTTAAATCTGAAGCTGACTGAGTATCCAGAGGTCTTGTGGCATCTTAAAGCATTTTCTTATTAGATTCCATTAGGGAAAAAGTATACTTATCAGATACAAAGGTTACACATTGAGTTTATACATATCATATAATAAAGCACACACTGAACACTTATATTGTTATGAATAAACATTAACCAGGCTTTCCTAATAATTTCACACCAGTCAGCATTTGAGTAAAGAAAGTGAATATTAATAAATTAATGAATTGTGAGGTTCTAGTTGAAATCAATCTCAAGCCTTCCAAGGAACTTCCTCTCTGTTGACTAGCTTTCATAGAGCTTGAGGGCGCTATGCACACAGCTCGGGGAGAAAAGCCATCAATGATCTTACTCTGTGCTGGACCCTGCATGCTGCAGGGAGGGGTACCAGCCTCCCAGGCAAGATGTGCACACATCTGTTATGGAACAGCCGAATACACTCTGACTGGGTTTGAGGCCCACTCCAAGGATGGAATTTCTTGCCTAATAGTGGATTCCTGAAGCACAGTCTTACAGCTCAAAGGTCATAGGCACCAAGGTAGAACCTGCTATTTTCATTTTGGATAAATGATCACATGTCAAATCATCTTTTAAATACTTATTTTTTTTTATCCATAGACCTGGGCTGCTCTCAGAGATGCTCCATTTTGTAGTAGGCAGCAGTCAATGGGAAGATGTATAACTGATCAAAGTGTTGGGACTAAGAGACTGAGTGCTCAGACAAAACAGGGCATCTGTCATAAAAACACCACCACAGAGACTCGGGGATCACTGAGTCAGAAAGAATGTAAAAGTCAAAGGATGGAGAGAAGTGTGAAATGCTGTCTTCTGGACATGAGATGGCCATAACAACTCATTGACTTCAAGTAGCTGGGCTTCCCTGCACAGGAAGACCTGTGCAAGATCAAGGCAGCCAAGATTCCAACACAGAAGTTGATCTCCAGTACCTAGGCCTTACTGAGGTATCAGTGGGTGACAACGATCATATTTCATTACATAAATATATTAAATTCTTAAAGATAAGTTTTTTTTTAATTTGGAAGTTGTAAAATAATCATGAATTAGTCATTTCTCATTGTAAAGATGAATCTCATGTGTAACTTTGAACTTTTAAACTGTAAATAAAATGATTTCTAACACAAACCCAGTTCTCTTCTTGCATGTCTTTTTGATGTATTGAGTGCAGAAATATTTTAGAATTTTGAAGTTATTTTTTGAGTAGGATTGTCCTTGGAAAAGATAATTATGAGTAAGGCAAACATGAAAACGCTACATTAACAAGAAAGAAAGCTCAGAATGTTAGTAGAGAATTTATTTTTTTTTTGGTCTTTTTGAGACAGGTTTTCCCTGTAGTCCCAACCCGCCTGGAACTCACTATGTAGACCACGCTGACCTCAACCTCACAGAGATCTTCCTGCCCCTGCTGGGACTCAAGGCATGCGATGTGCCACCACACCCAGCTGAGAAGAATTTATTTTAATAGCAGAGCCATCTCTGCTGGCAAGCCCACCCTAACCCTGGATGGTGGAGAGCTTGGGTTTCCACAAAAGTCAGAAGAATTGGACGGGTGTGTGTGCATAGTGTGACGTTTCTCAAACAGCAACAAACCCAGGCTGTAAATTCTAAAATATGAGTTTCATGTATCAGTGACCTATGAAATGTCAGAACTCAGATAAAGCCAGACAATAATATTCAATATACGCTTTGCTGAGTTCAACAGAACTTAATCATGGACTAGAACAGCAAACACTCACAGGAGAAGTGGAAAATTGGGTAATATTGTTATCAACTATTCCTCAGTGTCTACCAGACAGCTGCTGCTTTTGCTTCTCATTTCACTTCAATCATTAGATAATCCTTGGATATGATTACTATGAAATTTTAAAGGTGACACATTTATCTTCAAAAACATTCATTGAAGGGAGTGATCCGCCCTACATGCAAGGCCACCCAAGCCCAGGATTGTGGAGAGCTCAGGATCCCACAAAAGTCAGAAGAATTGGACAAGTATGTGTGCATAGTATGGCATTTCTCAAACAGCAACAAACTCAGGCTATAAGTTCTAAAATATGAGTTTCCATGTAAGTGATCCATGTAGATATTTGGAAAGGGCATGGCCAGCTAGACTTGATTGCAGGCCAATGTCAGGGCTTTAAAACAAGGAATAAAAACTATTCAAAGTTCCTTTACACTAAATCCTTGGCTGGTACTTCCTCACTTCTGACAGATTTTATAGGTCAGAGTCATCACTAAAGCACCCCACATCACAAAGTGAAGAACTAAATCTACCTATTGATGGGACAATCTGCCAAGAACATAGGAAAGCGTCAGGTAAAAGAGGAGGTAAAGACCCAGGACTTTTTATAAAATCAGTCTATTCAAACAAGTGAGTCTCAGAGTTCTCCTGTCCTTGAGGGCCACCTACCTAAATTTAGCAAGAACAGAGGACAGGCCACGAGAAGAACTGACTTTACATTTAGAGCAAAGTCGTTCCCAAAATAGACTTCCAGCAACGCTTATCGAAGTGTCTCTTCCCTCATACCATATTCCAGGTACTTTTGCAAATGTCACATTTTTTAAGGATTTTTAAAGTGACTCTTAGAAAAATATTCACAACAGTGAAACAAATCCACCCAGTGTCTCTGCTGTGTCACTGTAAGCAAGTTGTATACCATTATATGATTAATATGCATCTATCTTTTGACATTTTTCCAGACATTTCTTTTGATGTATTCCTGAAACAAGACAGTATCCAATGATATGAGGTCTTGTTTATTCATTTTGCATTGCATTGTCTAATCACCTACTTCTGGCTTTTGCGATAGAATGATGAGGATTTGTCCTAGTTTACTGTCATTTACGTAAGAAGAATAACATTTATGGGTCAAGCTGAGTCACTGTTGGGCTATAGCTCTGCCTAGCACAAGATCCTCATGTTCCGTATTGAATATGGTCCCCTCTCCACAACTTGTCTCTGGTAACACACCGACAGTGCAGTAAGGAAAACAGTAAGCATAAGCAAGTATATTTTTAGGAATTCATTGATGAGAATATAATAAACAGAAGAAAAATCTATGAGTTATTTTTCTTGAAAGTTCAAAATTATTTAAAGTAAATACTGAATTGAGTAAAAGTCTAGTAAAGTCAGAGAAGCGTGCCTAGAGAGGGAGTTAATTCTAAAGAGAAGACAACACACTAGATTAAAGAGATGAACAACGTAAGCGCAGATGCTGTGTGGTTTGTGGGTAACTTTATCACTAATATGAAACTCGGTGAGCTCATTTTTCTGATGAGGTGATCTGAGAATAAGGTAAGTTTTAGAAAATTCCACATGGAAATTTTGGAATACACTAGATTTTGGGCAAAAAAAAAAAATTCCCAACACCCTCAAAGGCAGTAGTCACTAGGGACCAGTAAGTCTAATATTCATGACTTCTAGTTAACAGAGAGCTCATTACACAAGTGTCTCATCAATGGAGCTGGGCAGGGTCCCAAACAAGAAGTCAAATTAAAATTGTTTTAGATAGCTTTGTAGAAATGTTCTGTTTAGGTAAATTGCTCAAAATGTTCTGAATGTGTTATTCAATGCTGCATAAAAGTACCCCAATACTTTACTATTCTAAGTGCTTTATGGACAATTTCATTACCTATCTTTTTCTCACTTGCCGGAAGGTTCCAATGTGCAAATCATTCACAGTTAGTTCGTGGAAAGTGCATTAAGTCTTTGAAGTTTAATGCCCCGGGGTGACATTGGGTCTCTCAGAGTAGTAATTTACTAAATAGTAGGGTGGGGTGCTAGCTCCCTTATCCAGGGAAGTGAACTGGAGCAAAGAATTAAGGGACTTCTCTATATTCAAAAAGCTCATTACAGAACTGTGGCAGCAAAACTAGTGAGCACAGGGCAAGAGCACTACATTAAAAAGAAAAGTGGGTTTCCCCAAGATAATATGTTATTTCCAACTGGCTAATAAAAGGGAAAATGGCATATAAAAAAGCATACAATTTTGCTAATTAGATCAGCATGATCTCTGCAGTCTTCTCCAAAAGTATTCAATACTTTGAGCTATTTGAATCCATTTATGCCTTTGTGAATGGGACTAAATGGAATGCAGATATTCTATGGCAGACAGAGCTTTTAGAAAAAATCCAGGAAAAAGGATTTCTCTCATCTTTACCAAACAACCCATTTTCAAGTAAGAGTGATTTCCTTTGCTTTGGTTCAAGCTGCTCTGTCTGACAAAATGATCCATGTTCAGTGACATTTAAAGTGACTGGAACAACTCAATTCAATTGTGTTCTCCCTACCCAAGTTTTCATAAAAGCAGGAAAACTTTAAATACTTTCATCATTAAGATGGCTCCATTTAAAGCACTAAGTGGTCTAATGGCATTTTCAGTGCCTCATGTAATATTCTATCCATAAAAATCTAGCTAATGTGTAGGAGATCATTAACTTCAAAAGGTATGTCCAGCAAGCCAACGTCCAGAACAGCAGTTACAAACACGGGAGCAGTGGAAAAACTTAGTAGTTGGTAGTGACCTTTACTTTTTAAAATGAGAATGAAAATAAATGCAGTATACTTATTACTCTAAGCATCTAATTGGAAAATGATTTCATTGAACTAACTTTAGGAGATAAATCAGAATAAAACAAATACATGTGTAATATGAAAATTTTGCACTGATTTGATGTTGGCAAAAAAAGACTGTAGTTAAATTGCTGTGGAATGCCAAATTAAGCATATGCTAGTCAGATTTGTGGAGAGATGCTCCCAAGTAAGGGACTATTTTATTAATGCATATAACAGACTGGTCTAGGCTTTAATGTGAACATTCTTTTTTCTTTTCTTTACCTTTTTAAATGTATTCCCTGAAGATTTCACATATATATGCAATGTATCTTGGTCACATCCACCCTCAAAAGATATCTCCAACTTTCCCAGCCCCCTCAATGTATTTCCTTCTCCAATCTGTGTCCAATTTTTTTTTCTCTTATTACTCACTGAGTTCAGTTAGTGCTTCCCAGATGCATGTCGGTGTGGAGTCATCCACTGAGGCATGGAGAACCTACCAATATCCAAACCCTGCCCAAAAGAATATTGACTCTCTTTTCCCAGGAATCATCCACTACCAAAAGCTCCCCATGAAGGGATGGAGCATTAGTAGGTGGTCCCCCTTTCATACTGGAGTTTTTAACTGGCTTGATCCTGTGCAGATCTTGTGTAGGTAATCACAGCTGTTGTGAATTTACATATGGAGATGTCAGCATTTCATCACACTCCTCTGCATCCTCTGGTCCTCACATTCTTTCAGAATCCACTCTGTGATACTCCCTGAGTCTTGCAGTGGGCAGGTTGAGATAGCTGTCCCGTCAAGGTCTGACCATTCGCAATTGCTTATTTTCAGCACTATGAACAATTATGAGTCTCTCTATTAACCACAGGGTGTCATGTGGCCCATGCTGGACCCAAATTCCTATAGCAGAGGGTAACCTCGAACCCCTCATCTTCCCGCTTCCACCTCCCAAATTCTGGGGTTATAGGCCCATGCCACCACACCTAGCTATGTGGTATGGGGATCAAACCCAGGGCTTCATGCATGCTAGCTAAACACTCCACCAACTGAGCCACACAGCCAGTTGTGTCTATTAATGCTGAAAGGGGACAAAAACCACTGGTAACAAAACCCCCCATAACTACAACAAGACCCTGGATTGGACACAGTGGGAGGACTCACATGACAGCAGCCTTTCCCTTCTGGAAGCACAGTATTAACAGAGATGCTCTTGTGCTTTGAAGGATAAATAATGTTAGCTTCCTGCTTTCATAAGCCTTCCTCAATGCTGTTTTCCCTTTACATCAAACAATGCTAACAACCAATTCTGTTCAAAGGCAGTGTTAAAGAAAGAAACCTTTGATCTAGCTTTTGAGTAGAATTATAAATACATCAGAGTGCTGAAATATGTACACTTATCTGTAGTTCACCAAAATAATATATTCAATTCCTACTTTCAGAACTTAGGAAACTGAATGTCTATACAGAAAAAAAGTTCAAACTATGCATAGCCTTACTTTGTCACTATTATAGTAAAAAGGCCATTGAAACATTTGATTAGTGAAGTATTATCAGTGCGTACTGTCCCACATGAGTGTTATATGCAGAGGAAAAATTCATTTTCAATTAATAAATTCCACAAATATGTATCACGAGAAATTTTCAGCTTTGAAAATGACTATGTTATCTGTACTTCTATGTCTTATATCAAGCCACAAAGAGGAAAAATTTTTCTACCATGGAGATACTTCCCCAATATGCAAACTATTACAGGAGTTAGTGGGCCAAAATGAAGTGAATCAAACCAGAGTAGGATTCTAAGAACAAAGTCACTGTGGAGATGGAAATCAGATGCTATGCTGATGTCTACATATAACTGAAGTAAGGACAGTCTCCATCCTCCCGGAATTCCAGGCCACATGCAGTCGCAAGGTGTGATGTTTTCCAGCAATGCTGAACTCGATCAGAACACAAGAACTCAACAGTTTCTCCAAGAGTCAGAAACTTCATCGATTTAAACCGAGAACAAAGTCACTGTGGAGATGGAAAACAGATGCTATGCTGATGTCTACATATAACTGAAGTAAGGACAGTGATGGGACATCTTTCCTCAGTCTCCATCCTCCCGGAATTCCAGGCCACATGCAGTCACAAGGTGTGATGTTTTCCAGCAATGCTGAACTCAATCAGAGCACAAGAACTCAACAGTTTCTCCAAGAGTCAGAAACTTCATCGATTTAAACCACAAAGTTTTGAAAATTTTGGTGTCTCAGCTAGGTCGATCAGTTCACCCACTGACCATTAAACAAGGCCCTCTGGGCTGTCAATAGTCACGACACAATTTGGGCCGAGTAAGAAAGCAGCATATCTCAGTCGCCTCGGCTAGAAGTGAAGCCTCTTCCAGGCCACACTCTGGGATGGAGATTTTTCACTCTGTCGGTTAAACTGAAGCCAATACCAGGAGAACACCTCCAGGGATGATAGGGTTTTATGACCGAAGGGCGTATAACAGAAGGTTATTTTGTAACATTAAGGCTGGCACCATAAGAGATGAAAATAATCTTCCAAAGCAAAGACTATTTTAGGAAAAAGCTACTCAAATGAGATTTACTGCTCAAATTTCATACTGATTCATAAATGTGCTATCAACTTGGTGCCAGTTTTACAGTCAATGAATTTAGTATGATGACAGTAAGTTCAAACAACATAGTCTTCTTTTTTAAAAATATTTATTTGCTTTTTTATGTGTATGAGTATATTGCCTACAGGTAAGTGCACTGCCCACGAAGGTCAAGAGAGGGAGTCAGATCCCCTGGAACTGGAGATACAGATGGTTGTTAGCTGCCATGTGAACGTTCGATAACCCTGGTCCTCTGGATGAGCAGTCAATGCTCTTACCTTCTGACCCATCTCTCCAGCCCCAGCATTGACTTCTTATATGCTGACTAAAAGCATATCAGATTAAGGACCTATATTAATCCAAGTTTACATCTCAATCAGTAAAGCCTCTGCATACCAAAGTCATGCTTGTGGGTAGCCTCTTTTGTTATTATAATACTAATTTATAATAGTGGTCAAGTGTAGGATGTCTGATAATAAATATCAGTGCTAGATTCCATGTGTACCATCTTCTAGCTCTGTGACATTAGCCCAGTTACTTAATTTCTTTCTGCCTCTCTTTTCCAATGTATAAAATGAAGACGATTGCAATAACACGAAATCGATCTTGTAGAAAACTAATGTGAAGATAGAATAGCATCTGTTCTATAATAAGCAATGTCTAGATCTTATTTATGTCAGGAAAGAAATTTAGAGAGACGGTTAAAAAGACAGACGCTGAAATCAGTCTGTCTGGAATCCAGTCCTGGCTCCTGACTTAGAGTAACCTGAGAAATGTTACTTGACATCGTTCTGTTTCAATTTACTCAGATGAAAAGTTTGAAAAATACTGGTTCAAATTTATGTGGGTGTTTGAAGAAAGTCAATGAGTCGAGCACATGAAACTCTCTGAATGGAGACTATAGACTGGTACACGCAAAATTCTTAATTGGGAGTTTTATCATTGAAATGAATATCACAAAATGGATTTTATGATATGGATAAAATGGATCATATCATATGTTGAATTGCCAGGACTGTGAAGAACTTATAATGCAGAGAACAAATATTCACATATTAAGGTCTTTCTGAGCTCCTCAACTAAAAGCAGATTACAGTAAGAAAGAGCGCTAAAGTTGCAGAAACACAAGTTTGCCAAGTTACTGAACATAAAGATGTTAAAGGAATATTTTATATCTGTAGCAAAAGCTGCTGCTGGGGAGAGAGGTGAGAGGTGACCGCTTCATGCAGGATGGATTCTCTGCATCCAGGTACCCACTTAATTATTTTTAGAGTCTTTTAAAACAATACTTTAAGTATACCAATATAATTTTCATATTTAATCATAATATAATTGAATTATTAGTTACAGTTTTAAGCAGTAAAAATGGAAAAATTCAGGTTATAAAAAATTTAGCAAATCCCTTTTCTAAGTAAGTCAATGCTAAAAATGTGGTCAGTTACTAGTCGTGTACAATACTACTCACCAAAGGTCAATGGCTTAAAAAAGGCATTACTTTCACAATTACTGCCCATAAAAGATAACACGTACTGGATTCTTAGGGACTGAAGAAATGGTTCCTGCTACCTTAATACACAGAAAATTTAATTCACACATCCACTATGAAAAAAATACATTCTATACTTTTTTCACAAAGTTATGAAGTGTTCTCTCTAGCTCTATTAAAAAACTCATACAAAAACAAAAATAATTTTAAAATTCATTTCCCTCATATGCAGATCCTAGTATATGATGTATATATGTGCATGTGTGTGTGTGTGTGTGTGTATAAAATGCACATGTAGATATACTATAATATTTAGAAGGAACAAGGCTAGATTTTTTACTGCATAGAATATATTTAACTCTTTTTATTATTTTGAAATTTCAAACAATATATTTTATCATATTTGGATCCACTCCCTATCTGCACATCCCTTACTACCCTGCCCAATTTCCTGTACTCTAATACATATAATATGTATAACCTGATAGAGTCAGATTTGTGTCCAGAATGTCCTTCAGTTGAGTTCACATACTGGAGCCTGGACATCCTACCAAAAGTCTCACACTTAAACTAAGCTGATTTTCATCTTCCCGCCAGTCATTGGTTATGAATACTTCCCCGGATAGGGTTGAAGTTTCTTACCCACTTCTCCACAGCTTGCTGGGAATTTGTCTGGCTTGAGTTTACATGGGACTTATGTATGCTGGTACCATTGCTGTGAGTTCATATGAGTAACTTACCAGCTGCAGGGGAAACTCTGTTTCCTTGTGATGATACATCACCTATGGCTCTTACCATCTTTCCACACCTTCTTTCATAAGGATCCCTGAGTCTTAGGAGGCAGAAATTTAATCCAGGTGTCCTATTCAGGGATAAACACTCTGCAGTCTCTTATTCTCTGCATGTTGGCCAGTTGTAGCTTTCTGTGTTAATCACCATCTGCTACGTAAGGAAACTTCTGCGTTGAGAGTAGAGAGATGCATTAATCACAACAGGTCTTGGAGAGCTCCTAGGGACACACAGGGTCCCTAGCAGAGGTGCGATGTAAGTGTCCTGACAGAGCCGAGAGGGCAGTGAGCAAGGAGATTTGGGGGGGTGTAAATGTTTAATTGAATTTTTCTGTATTTCATATAGAAAACCTTAATTATCTTTATACCCTGTCCCCACTGGCACCATCTCATAGACCCTCTCCCACTGGAATCCATGCATTCTGTCACTTGTGCTAAGGCCTATCATATCAAGTTAGTGTCCCCACAGATCCCTCAGTTCAAGCTGATGTGCTGAGATCTAATCTATCTAGAGTCCCTCCCATTAGAAAGATCAGCTCTTCTTCACCCAGCAACAAGAAAGCTTCTTTTGCAACAGACCAAGATTATTACAGAGTTCCACCACTGGTCATACACAGAGATTGTGAATTGCCCAAGCCTAAGTGGCACATCTACAATGCAACATCTACACCCAAGACTCACAGAGCATAGAACAAAGGGTAAAGAGAACACTAATGCATTTCTCAGCTCTCATTAATGAGCTCCCTCATGAAACAGAGGGCCAGGAACACAAAAGGTCACAAATGAACAAAGCATTGAGAATAAGAGCCTTCAGAGTGTGGGGCCTAGGACAAAATTCCTACATCAATTTCCTATATTCCTTCCACAAGGACTCAGGGACCATTGTGGAAGAGGGGGTAGAAAGATTGTAAGAGCCAGGGAGGAGGCGCATGACCATATGGAAACAGTCCTCCAAGCTCCTGGGACCTTCTCATCTGAACCTACAATGGTGTCAGCATGCACCAGATCCATGCAAACTTAAGCAGATCAAAGCTCACAGCATATAACTGTGGAAATGGGCAGCAGGCCCCAATCTTAGTTGAGAAATACATTGTTTTAAAGGATCATGATCAAAGGTACATTTACAATAGAAGTGAGAAGGGAGGACTCAGTAGACGTTGATACTCAGTCGTTTGTATTCCAGTTCCTCCAATGATGCCACTGGAGGAGCCGAAGTAACAGGTACCTCGTATATCCATGTGCTGCTCCTCACGAAATTCATGCAAACCTGTATTACCTAAATAACCTTTTCAGATAATTCCTGCAGTGTTATCCTAAAATGTAGTTTCAGATACCCTATCTATCACCAAAGCATACCTTTAAAGAAGAGATGAGGTGCAGCACACAGAGCTAAATAATAAAATAACTGAGTTTAGAGAGAGATAACTCTTAACTGCATGCTTTTAAATATTTTATTTATAATTTTTATTTTATGTGTATGTGTGTATTGCCTGCATGTAGTTAAGTGCACCTGTGTAGTGCAATGCCTGGGAGGACAGAAGAGGCCATCGGATCCCCGGAACTGGAGTTACAGACAATTGTTCACTGCCATGTGGGTGCTGGGAGTCGAACCCGGGTCTTCTGCAAGAACAATCAGTGTTCTTAACTGCTGAGCCATCTCTCAAGCCTCTTATCTGCATGTTTTAAACAAATATATTAAGATGTTGTATTAGTATAAAAATTGAGGTGTATGAAGACACCAGATCAGGTGTCTTCACAATATAAAAGACTTTTGGTTACAATTTCCAGGAGGTGGGGCCAAGGGGAGGAGGAGCACAAGGAGGGGGTGTTTCTGAAGGCACATGAAGGTGTGGTGGAGGGTTGTCAAGAAGGCAAGGGAGAACGAAGAATAGTGGACCAAATCCACAGCACGGTTTCCACAAGGAGGAATGAGTGAGGCAGAGAAGAAGCTTTAAGGAGCACTGGTTTAACATCCTTAGTTCCCCTTAAGGTATTATATCTCTCCTTGCCTAGTTCTTGGCCCCTAGTAACTATGGCAGGTGAACAGTGACCCAGGGTGATCACCATGAAGGAAGTGACTGGCATGTGGGTTCTGAGTTGTGTTGCTGTTTAAAAAATACTCAGCAAAAGAATTGCATGTTAAGGGGACAAATGGAGGCAGGTGGTAGGGAGGCAAGGCTCCTGAGAGGACTCAGGCAAGGTATCAGGTTGTCCAGAACAAGAAGTTTCCAATACATGCATATAGTGCAGGGATTAGTGCATACAACATACAGAAATGAGTGTTGTGGCTCATAAAGGGTTTAAGTTAGGAACTACAGGCTTTCCTGGAAATGTAAGTAACATGTAGAGCCAAAGTGTGCCAAATATACCCAAAAGAGATGGGCTCCTTGAAATGAACTAATAATTTCAAGCGGACGTTCCAGTGTTGGAAGGGAAAAATTAAGTCTTATTCTGTAATAGCTATATAATACTTAACTAAATGCATTCATTTATATAAATATGTGCACAAAATCATTTTTATGTATTAATAATTTGTAAGTTTTCACCAAACCACTTATGATTTATTTCCTTTGAATACCTGATTTACAGAAAACTGTATAAAATTATATCACGAAATTTAACGAGCCTAAAATAATTAAGGCAAGCATGAAGTGCCATAAGTGTAGAATAGCCAAGCAGGCAACAGCCTGAGCTGAAGAAACCATTACATATCAAAATAAACACGTGGATCCTTGCTTCCAGAGTTCCTTTGTAAGCCTTTGACATATTCATGTTCCCACAGCACCTCCAAGATGTTCCAGAATGCCACTGAAGAGGTTGATTTCCAAAACTCTGTCAGTGTCAAAAGCTTCTTCCTTCCATTGAGATGGTCCCCAAAACCTACGCTTTGTGGTTTTAAGGGAAAAGTCACCTCACATCGCCTCTTCCTAATGTCCCATAGGCCATTTAGATCTAGATAGACTTTTAGGTTTCATAGATTACTTTTGGCAAACATATCATTAGGACTTATGAAACGCTCATGGAAATAAATGTTTTTAATTATTTTACTACCAAAAATTGTATGCTGCCCTTTAAATTAATGCAGATCTTAACTTTTGTTTGAGGTCAACTGTGTGGTCATACTGATAAATTATTAGCAATCTACGAATCCTTTGTCCACAGAGGACTAGAAACACTGATATCTATGAATTATAGAGTTGTCACAAGACTAAATAAAGTAATATTAGCAAATTGCTAAATATTATATATTAGAAACATTAAGCATTCAACATTTAATTACTATAACTGTGTACATATGAACAATCTAGATGTGCTATACACAGTGCATGGGTATTTTATATTTCTAATGTACTTTGGCATTCCTGGTATAAAATAATAACAAGAAAGCAAATAATGAAAAAAGCATAGAGAAAAGGTACATGGTAAAGGTTTCTTCTCCATTCCTGTTAAAATATAAAAGAAATAACTTTCAGATAAAGCACAAATAATGATTAGTCATCTGGTAACTTTCATCCACGCTTCTTGAGGAAAATGAACACGACATTTCCCCCATAACCCTTTTAATACACTTCAGTATAATCTTACATAATATATCAATGGTTCTCTTTCCCCAGAGTTGGAATACTTGTTTAATCAAAACATCCTGCTCTCTTTGGAAAATCTTCATTTGAGATAACAGAATCCAGAAAGGCTTCAATAACACCTTCTCTTAAGCCTATCAACTGATACCAAGGACAGCTAAGTAGAAAGAAAGGGGAGAGAAATGGCAGTTAGATGATAGATGTGTTAATTAGCTTGATTGAGATGGCATTCCATAGCTTATACATATATCAAAAGTTCAAGGTATACACTCAAAGTCTATACAACTTCTGAGTTTAATAATATTTTTTAAAAAGATGTAATAGTACAAAGAACGAATACCACTGTTTCATGGTCATGAAAGCAATAAAGAAACATATCATTGTAATAAAGTCAGACTCTTCAACAGATGTTAAAATTGATTAGCTAAAGTTTGATAAAGGCCAAGCATGGTGGTGCAGCCCTGGAATGCCAACACACAGGAGGCTGAGGCAGGAGGATCTCAAGTTCAAGTTCCTCATGAGTTCCTCCAGACAGCATTTGACGTTGATACAGTTCATACACAGACCTATCTCCCTGTGCAGAGGGATAACCTCCAGTTCTTTACCAATAATTGGGAGCGCCTCATTTTCCATTGAGGATTTTTCCTGTTTGGAACCCTCTTCGCCCTTCTAAATAGATCTATATATCATGATATTGAGATATGGCTGGACATGGATTATACTTCTTTCAATCCGAAGCAGTCCTTCAATTATTGATCCTTTTGGAATACAAGTGGGTATCATGGCTTCAAGGTTAATCACAGACATTAAGTCCTATTCAGTTATGTTGGGAACCCTATAATGTGTGCTGTTTGGCAGTAAGGTGAAATCTGAGCTAGTCCTCGGAATTCCTGGCTATCTAAAAATAGGACATAAAAATGCTAGTTACTTGTGAAGGCCACCACAGCAAAGATATAACTCTC
Organism: Nannospalax galili; assembly: GCF_000622305.1. NCBI lineage: Eukaryota > Metazoa > Chordata > Mammalia > Rodentia > Spalacidae > Nannospalax > Nannospalax galili. The sequence continues at coordinate 2,818,782 of NW_008340206.1, forward strand.
AGAACCTTAAGACAAGGTGTACCCAACAAAAATAGCTTACACCCTATTTAAGAAAAAACTTTAACTGATCTAGACTGAATACAGGTATAAAGAGAGGACAGAACCTTTCAATCTCTGAGAATGGACTATGGACAAAGTTCATCCACCAGACGCTCTCCTGACTGCATCTGGCCCATGCCAGGCGCCTGCTCCTGCCGGTGGCCTCAGAAGAGTGCTGACACGCTCAACAGCCTGAGCATCAAAGGTGTCTAAGGCTCATTTTGAAGCTTTGGTGTGAATTGGACTGAAGGGGAGAGATGATCCCTGGGCAAACTCATCAACTAAGATGATAGGAGAGACCAGGATGTGACAGTTAGGATTTGACAGATTGGTAATTCTCTCTGCAGAAGAAAGCAGAGGGGAAGAGTAGGGCCATGAACATCAGAGCTCATTACCGCTAATGACGAACAGTCGTAGAGACTCACAGAAAACCAGGGAGGAAACAGTTATGGAAACAGGAAGAAGGCAGAGGAAATAGCTGTGGAAAGCGGGAAGCAGAGGTGTGCAGAAACTTCAAGTAAAGAGCCTGTCCCTACTTTATCAGTTCTTTTTAAAAATAAGAGTGAGCGGGGCGTGGTGCTGCACGACTTTGATCCCAGTACTCCAGAAGCAGAGGCAGGTGGATCTCTGTGAGTTCAAGGCCAGCCTTGGGCTACTGGGAGACCCTGTCTCAAAAAAGAAAAAAAAAAAAAAAACCAACAAGAACAAATATATATATACACCTATACATACATCATATATATACATATATATGCATATGTTTTTTTCTCTATTTTATGTGTGAGTGTATTCCCTGCATGTACGTAGGTGCACCCATGTCATGCAATGCCCACAGAGTTAGAAGAGGGTGTCAGAACCCCTGTAACTGGAATTACAGAGTGTTGTTAGTTGCCATGTGGGTGCTGGGAATCAAACCCAGGTCCTCTGTAAGAATAGTCAGTGCTCTTACCCCTGAGCTGTCTCTCCAGCCCCATATTTTATCAGTTCTTAACTTAGTCTCCAGTTGAACTTTTGTACACATTTCCTTCTTCTTTTAGGAATTTCTAGTTTCTACTGGACCCAAAGGAAAAGGATGAGAATTACATTAATTATATTGTCTATAAGGTGTGCCACTATGTGAGGATGCTTTGACGCCTTGTGTTCCAAATGAAAGATAAATATAAGTTTTAGGACAACAGAAGCTTTGGGCACTCTTCATAGAAAAAATCACTTTAGTTAGAGGCATTTAACCAGGCAATTAATAAAGAGACTGAAGAAGAAAGCAGTTAATAGGAACAAGGGGAAGATTTTAAACGGTGAAAGGAAATTGAATAGCATTTTTCACCTCGGAGGCAGAGGCAGGCAGATCTCTGTGAGTTTAAGGCCAGCCTGGTCTACATAGTGAGTTCCAAACCAGCTGGGGCTACAGTGAGACCCTGTCTCAAAAACATCCAAAAAAAATTCTAAAAAAAAAGTACTTCTCTTCCCCATGAATGGTGTTTGTAAAGTTGTACTCATACACATTTGATATGTTCAAAATCAATCTTAATTTTCTGGGAGGAATTTTGACAATGTCGTTAAAATATATAATGTTCACATTGAAAAAGAACCACACTGCTAGGAACTTTCCCTAAAGATACAATTTCAAAACTTTGGTAAGTAGAAAACAATGCTCTTGGAGTAACTCTTGCAAACACATGGGAATACGCCTTCCACCAAACTGACTCCAAATGAAGGAGCTCTAGGTTGATCCAGGTGATTCACTCTGAAAATCAAATACTTCTTTGTGAACACAATCTTTAGGGAAGACTGAAAGATGAGAAGATATGGAGAAGCTTGCTCCCTTCTGAGAAAACAGCAAATAATATGAAAACTAATGGGCATATGAGAGTTTTTTTTAGAAGAAGCATTTCATTACAAGAGCATTGACATATTCAATAACAATTTTCTGAGCTAAGATACATCTTTTTCAAAATTGGCTATAAACTTTTAGGTTTACAATTGAATTATTACAGTTTTACAATATTGGACTCAGTATAAACGCTATAAGACATAAAATTAAATGAGGTTTTAACCTTTGAAAGAGATCTCCATTTCATTATTAAAATACACAGTTTCACACAGAAAAATTCATTTGCAATGCAATTGACATTAAGATCTTTGCACATGCATTTCTAATCTCTATATATCTGATTATTACTAGTGACAGTCGGTTACAATCTGAGCTCCTTGGTATCTGAGCATGTATATAAAGTCATCAGGTAGATTTCAATGGTAATGTTTTTCACATCCAATAATTAATATCATTTTTAATCTTTTTTTTTTCATTTTTAATAACTATATGATTAGAAGAAGCATTTCAGTATACCTTTAACATATTCAGTAACACACTCCAGAGCAAGAGTACATCTCTTTCACAGGTGGGTGCAAGTTTCTAGGATCACAGTTGAATTAATACAGTTACACAATATTGAATTCAGTATAAGCCCCGTAAGACATAAAATTGAATGACATTTTTAACCTTTGAAAAAGATCTCCATTTCATTTTAGAATATATTGTTCCTTGCAGAAAGACTCATCGTTTTTGCTACTAACACCGAGGTGT
>NW_008340206.1:2821829-2823171 GCF_000622305.1 Nannospalax galili
GGGTCTGCTGTTCATTTTCCCAGTTCTATGCTGGGTTACTATCTGGGAGTCCCTTTGGTCACCCTGGCCAACAACTCCAAAGAAGGTATCTCCTATCTGGCACTATTGCTTGTTGTGTAGCCTTTAGCTATGCATATGGACTTTTAAGAAATTACATTCACCCCTTTAATCTTTGGTTATACTTTCCTTTTGAACGTTAAAGGCCAAACAGCTGGCCCAGATAAACCAATTTATTTTTACTCTTAAGGTAGTTTGAGAGTCTGTAACTTGGGAGGCTATGGGCTTGTTCCTATAGGCTTGGGAGGAGCCCCTGGCTCCTTTCTTTTACCAGTTCCACCTATGTGAAGATAAGTCAAAGGTCATGCTCGAGCATGGTTGGCATCACTTGGAAGCATGGAGGAAATGATTCCTCTGTGTTGACCCTCCTCTTTGTAGACTGGACACTGGTTCAAGTCCATCTCATGGGGTCTCCTAGGCCTCCATGATCAAGAGGATAGGTGACACACCACAATTGCAGGACATTTTGAGAGATGCTCCTAGTCCCCTGGAACTAGTCGACCTAGGAGGGCAAGGAGCAAAAACTGTCCTTTGTGTCCCTCTGACCAAATTAGTATAGGCCTCAAAGTATGGTTGTTAAACATCCAAGAAGGTTCAGTTTGGTACTTTTAATTACTGTGTGCCATTTAGATAAATTTTGAGCAAAGACCAATTGTTCTCAGATAAAGCTTACCTAGACATATTTCTTGATCTGCTGTGTATAATTTGTCAGTAGGTTGCAGGAGTAATATGGTTCCCTCTGGTTTTCAAAACTAGCTAGGCATTGTATATCTCTCGCATTGTCTCACCCCTCCACCATAGTTTTTCCACTTAAGGTGCCCCAGTTGCCCCCTGTCTTCCTTAATAATACCCTTCTCCTATGGTCTTACTTCTGTTGAGCTCCTTCTTTCCCCTTATCCCTTAGGTTCCTACCCTCTCCCAAAAACTAACCCAATTTTTATGCATATCTCCCTTATTAAGGCCTGTTTCCTACTGTTCTTCTCTTTCAGGTTCTTTCTTTTCCTTCACCTCCCTGTTTCCTTTCCATTATCCTGGTTCCTGTAGTTATGTCAGGATACGTACTCATTTATCAGTGATTGGTTCTAGGATCCACATATGAGGGAGAACATATATTGATTTTTTTTCTGAGTCTATCTTACTTCACTTAGTATAACAGTTTCTAGTTCCATCCATTTACCTGCAAATTTCATGATTTCATCTTTCTTTATTGATGAGTAAAACTCCATCGTATATATGAACCACATTTTCATTAACCACTCATCAATTGAGGGACACTTAGGTTGCT
>NW_008340206.1:2823510-2826206 GCF_000622305.1 Nannospalax galili
TGCATTTCCCTAATTATTAGTGATGTTGAACATCTTTTAAGGTGCTTCATAGCCATCTTTAATTCTTCTTTTGAGAACTCTCTGTTCAGCTCCTTAGCCCATCTTTTAATTGGGTTACTTCATGTCTTGATTCTCGGGTTTTTGAGTTCATTACATATTCTTGATATTAATCCTCTGTCAGAAGTGTCACTGGTAAAGATTATCTCCCATTCTGTGGGTTTTCTGATCGCTTCCCTGGTTGCCTCCTTTAATGTACAAAAGCTTTTTAGTTTAATGTGGTCCCATTTGTTAATTCTTGCACTTGTTTCCTGAGCAATTGATGTCCGGTTTAGAAAATCCTTTCCTACACCTCTATCTTGTAGATTTTCCCAACGTTTTCTTCTAATAATTTCAGAGTTTCAGGCTTCACATTGAGGTCTTTGATCCATTTAGGATTGAATTTTGTGCAGCAATCAGGTGGCTGAAATTGTATTTACTCATGTTTGGGTCTTCAATTTTGTTCCATTGATCTATGGGTCTACTTTTGTGCCAGTACCATGTTGTTTTTATGACTGTAGCTCTATAATACAGCTTAACATCTGATATAGTAATCCCCCCGACATTGCTCTTAGTGCTCAGGGTTGTTTTGACTATCTGAGGTCTTTTGTGCTTCCATATGAATCTTAGGATGGTTTTTGCAATTCTGTGAAAAATGTCATGGGGATTTTGATTGGCATTGCATTGAATCTATAAATGACTTTTGGTAAGATGGTCATTTTAACAATATTAATTCTTCTAATCCATGAGCATGGGTGGTCCTTCAATATTCTGATGTCTTCCTCAATCTCTTTATTTAATGATTTAAAAATTTCATTGTAGAAGTCTTTAATGTCTTTGGTCAGGTTTATTCCGAGGCATTTTATTTATTTATTTTTTAGTCTATTGTGAAGGGGAGTGTTTCCATGTGCTCTTTATCTGATTGCTTGTTATTGGTATATAGAAAGGATACAGATTTTTGTAGGTTAATTTTGTAACCTGCCACTTTACTGAACACAATAATTTCTAGGAATTTTCTGGTGGAATTTTTTGCATATCTTAGATATAAAACCATATCATATGCAAATAGGGATAATTTGATCTCTTCCAATTATTACTCCTTAAATTTCCTGCTCTTGCAAGAGTTTCAAGCACTATGTTAAAGAGAATTGGAGATAGTGGACAACCTTTTCTGGTTCCTGATTTCAATGGGAATGCTTCCAGTTTTTCTCCTTTTGTAATGATGTTGGCTGTGGGTTTGTTATATATGGCTTTAATTATGTTGAGGTATGTTCCCTCCAATCCAATTCTCTCTAGAACATTAAACATAAATGCATGTTGAATTTTGTCAAAGGACTTCTCTGCATCTATTGAAATGACCATGTGGTTCTTCTCGTTGAGCCCATTTATGTGATTTATGACATTTATTGACTTACATATATTGAACCATTCCTGCATCTCTGGAATAAAGCCAGCTTGATCATGGTGGATGATCCTTTTGATGTGTGTCTGTATGCGGTTTGCAAGTATTTTATTGAGAATTTTTGCATCTCATTTGCAAGTATCTTGTTGAGAATTTTTGCATCTATATTCATTAAGGATATGGGTCTATAGTTTTCTTTTTGGGTTGTATCATTACCTGGCTTTGGTATTAGAGTGTCCCTGGCTTCATAGAAGTAATTTGGAAGTTCTCCCTCCATTTCTATCTTTTTGAATAAGTTAAGTAGTATTGGATGTAGATCTTCTTTAGATGTCTGATAGAATTACGCTGTAAATCCATCTGGTCCTGAGATTGTTTTAGTCAGGAAATTTTGTATAACTGTTTCAATTTCTTTTTGTGTTATGGGTCTGTTTAAGCTGTTAATCTCTTCTTGGTTTAGTTTTGGTGATTCCCATGCCTTTAGATACCCATCCATTTCATTTAGGCTTTCAAATTTAGTAGCATATAGGTTTTTAAAGTATTCCCTTATAACGTACTGTGTTTTTCTGGTGTCTGTTTTGATGTTTCCCCTTTCATCTCTGATTTTGTTGATTTGGAGATGCTTTTTCTTTCTTTTGGTTAACTGGGCTAGCGGTCTGTCAATCTTGTTTATCTTTTCAAAGAACCAGCTCTTGGATTCACTGATTCTTTCTATTGCTTTCTTTTTTTGATTTCATTAATTTCTGCCCTGATTTTTGTTATTTCTTCTTGTCTGCTGGGTTTGGGTTTCATTTGTTGTGGATTTTCAAGTGTGTTGACTTGCAACATTAAGTCATTTATTTGTGTTCTCTCTGATTTTTTGATGTTGGCACTTAGAGCTACAAACTTCCCTCTAAGGACTCCTTTCAGTGTGTCTGAGAGGTTTTGTTGTGTTCTCCTGTCCGTTCCATTTAGTTCCAGGAATACTTTTATTTCTTTCTTAATTTCTCTTTTGACCCATTCACCATTCAAAAGAGCGTGGTTTAATCTCCACGTGTTCCTGTGGTGATTAGGTCTTCTTCGGGTGTTGAATCTAAGCTTTATTGCATTGTGGTCTGATAGAGTGTATGGAATTATTTCAATGTTTTTGTATTTTTTGAGTTGTTCTGTGCCCCAGTATATGGTTGATTTTGGAGAAGGTTCCATGGGATGCTGAGTAGAAAGTATATCCTTTGGTGCTTGGGTGGAATACTCGGTAGATGTCTGTTAAGTCCATTTGATA
>NW_008340206.1:2826331-2827544 GCF_000622305.1 Nannospalax galili
TCCTGTAGTATTGTTTTTATGAAGTTGGGTACACCAGAGTTTGGTGAATACATGTTCATGATCGTAATATCTTCTTCATTTATTGTTCCTTTGATCAGAATGAAGTGGTCCTCTATATGTCTTCTGATTAGTTTTAAAGTCTATTCTGTCAGATATCAGAATTGCTACACCTGCTTTTTTCTTAGTGCCATTTGCTTGGTATATTTTTTTCCATCCTTTTGCTTTAAGATAGTGTCTGTCCTTGAAACTGAGATGAGTTTCCTGCAGACAACAATAAGATGGGTTTTATTTCTTAACCCATTCACCTAGTCTGTGTCTTTTGACTGGGGAGTTCAGTCCGTTAACATTTAAAGTTATTAATGAAAGATGAGTATTGAATCCTGACATTTTTATATCTATTTACATTCATGATGTAGTTGTACTTTTCCACAGTTATACCTTCATTGAATATCTTTCCGCAACCCCTTGGGTATAGTTGTTCCTTTCTTCAGCTCTTTGTATCACTTCCAGAACTCTCTGAAGGGCTGGTTTTGTGGACCTGAATTCCTTAAGCCTATTTATGTCATGGAAGATTTTTCCTTCCCCTTTAACTATAATAGACATTTTGGCTGGGTTTAGTAGTCTGGGTCATCATCTGTGGTCATTTAAAACTGGAAATACTTTGGCCAGGCTCTTCTGGCTTTCATAGTTTGCACTGAAAAGTCAGCTGTAATCCTAATGGGTTTTCTTTTATATGTAACGTGTTGTTTATCTTTTGCAGCTTTCAATATTGTCTCTTTGTTTTGTCTGTGTTGTTTTTACTATGATGTGCCACGCACAGTTTCTTTTCTGGTCCTGTATTTGATGTTCTATATGTTTCTTGTATTTGTATGGGCATGTCTTTCTTTAATTTTGGGAAATTTTCTTCCATGATTCTGTTGAAGATGTGATCCATGCCATTATCCTGGGACTCTTCTCCTTCCTGTACACCTATGATTTGTAAGTTTGGTCTTTTTATGGTGTCACACAATTCCTGCATATTCCATTCTTGTGCTTTCTTAACTTTTTCATAATCTTTGCTTGAGTTGTCTAGTTCATCCACTTTATCTTCCAGTTGATACTCTGTTTTCCATTTCATTCATCCTATTGTTGAGGCTTTCTCTTGTCATTTCTAATTGGCTTATGGAGTGTTTCACTTCATTCTTTATTTCAGCCTGAGTATTCTTCAATATTT
>NW_008340206.1:2827729-2835684 GCF_000622305.1 Nannospalax galili
GTTTCTGATTCTTGTGTGAGACTCAAGCCTTCATGTTTAGGTCTGCTTCCTTTTGTGAAGTCTATGTGTCTTTGTGGTTTAATTTTGGGGAATGAAAAGCTGGTTCCTCTAAGCTTCCAGTTCTCTCTTTTGATTTTATATTGGAGTGGCCAGATTGCTTTTGTCTTCAGGAGTTCCCACAGAGGCCCAAGTCAGATGAGGATCAGATGCTCTTAGGCTTTCTCCTAAGGTCTGGATCCCTCCAGGATAGATTTGGGCCTCAGGAATTTGGGGGTTGGACTGGCCTGGGAGCCAGGCCCAGGAAAGATGCTGGTGTAGGGCAGCTGGTGGCCATGCCACCCAGAGATGCAAAGGAAGATAGGGGCCGGAGGTGGACCCAAGGGACCCTGGGGACTGTATTGAGCTGGGTTGGTCTGGATGCAAAGGACCAGGAAGAGGAAAGTTCAGCCCAGGCATCCAGGAAAGAGGCTGGCAGTTTGTGCAGACCCAGGGAGGCAGAGGGAGTTGAGGCAGGGCCAGGCACAGAAGCAGTGCTCCCGGGGACCTGAGAAGGTACTGAGTTGGTCTGAATGCAAAGGATCAGGAAATAGTGGTGGTTCTGGGCGGAGAGGTCAGCCCAGGCATCCAGGAAACAAGCCTGCAGATTATGCAGCCCAGGGAAGCAGAGGGAGGTGGGGCCGGGGCCAGGCCCAGAAGCACTGCTCCTGGGGACCTGAGAAGGCACTGAGTTGGTCTGGATGGAAAGGATCGGGAAGAAGCAGTGGTGGTTCCCCAGATGTCTGGGGCTCCAAGACAAGGAATGGGACAGGACCAAGGCTAGGAGGAGAGACAGGCAGGGGAAATGGGAGGGTGAGTGAGGCTGGGGGAGTCAAGGCATGGAGGGCCCAATCGACTTACCCCTGTACGAGAAGTCTGAGGGTTGGAGAGAGGCCTGTGGGTCTGCAGGCCCAGGGAAGCAAAGCGTATATGAGAATTTTTGTCCTTGAAATATTGAGAAATTAGTTCCTTTGTGACTGGAGATGTGAATAGAGGCTGAGGCTTTCAATATGCTTGCATGTGTGTAAATATATGGCAATTGAGGTAGCAATAAGGATACAGAACTTCAAGAAAGAAGAGAGAAAACATAGTCCATGGTAATTTTTAAAAACTTTTTATTATTTTATTTTATGTGTATGAGTGTATTGCCTGCATGTGTGTAAGTGCACCCATGTCATTCAATGCCCGTGGAGGACAGAAGAAGGTGTCGAAGTCCCCCAGAATTGGAGTTGGGAATGGTTGTTAGCCACCATGTGAGTGCTGGGAATCAAACCCAGGTCTCTGCAAGAGCAGTCAGTGCTCTTAACTGCTGAGCCATCTCTCTAGCCCCAGTCTACAGTAATTCTAAGGGAATCTATACAGAGTCACCTTTCCTATAACCCTTACCTATATATAGCTAACTGCTTCAGGAACAGCAAAGTTTTTATATTCATTATTTTTTCATTTTTAATATTTTATTGAGTTTTGTGCATTTCATATAATAGATCTTAATCAAATTTATATTCCCATCCCAATCCCCCATAATTCCCCCCCCACCAGATTTCAACTATTCTGTCATATACATTAAGTCCTATCCAGTCAAGCATTTCTATCCAGGTGGCCCTCAGTGCAAGTTCATCCACTGGAGTCCAGTCAGCAGTGTATTCATTGTTAATTGCTCTAGACTTCTCTGAGTATGAAACTTTCTTTTATAACCAGTGTCATCAAACGCTTCTCTGAAACCCAGCTTGCACAATAACTAAACTTGAATAGAGATACTCAATTCTCTTCCCCTGAGATGTAGACTTTTTCTCCTTAATATAAAAGTATTAAATTTGATAACCATTATCCCCAAATTTCATGCTGTTACGTTGTATAAGCCTCAACGCCAGTTCTACAAACTTCCCTCTCTAACCCACACTCGGTGTATGAAAGTGTATTACATTTTTCCAGCAATTAACATAATTTTGAGATTACATACTCCATGAATGTATCTAGAAATGCGCACCCTATGCAAAAGGAAAATGGAAGATAATCGCTCCATTTCTTGTCCTGTCAGAATACTGTTTTCTCATTGCTTAATGAGCATTTGAAATATTCCTTTAGTGACAAAAGATGCCATTATATGGAAAATCTTACAGTTATAAGGTACATAAAATTTTGGAAGCAATCCATGAACTGAAAAAATAACATGAGACATTATGCTAACTTTTAACAGTGGCCTGTGTATGCATGGGTTCACCTATGCCACACTTTGCTATGTAGATACTTAAAATTTTTCCTTTTCAACAAATATCCTTGATTGACATTATTTCCTATTTCTGATTCCAAGTTAAAAAGAAAGAAAGAAAAAAAAACCTCTGTATTTAAGCAACAAAAACCAAGTCTTGACTATATTTAAAAAATTATAAATCGGGGCTGACGAGATGGCTCAGCAGTTAAGAACACTGACTGTTCTTGTAGAGAACCCAGGTTCAAATCCCAGCACCCACATGGCAGCTGTCCATAACTCCAGTCCCAGGGGATTGAACAACCCCTTCTGTCTTCTGTGGGTATTATACAACACAGGTGCACTTACCTACACACAGGCAATACACACATACATATAAAATAAAAATAATAAAACAAATAATTAGTCAGTATTGATTTCATAAACAGTAGTAATTCAGTAAAAGGAACAGAAATTATTTTAATAAAAATCCACTTCATAATAGTTTTTTTTTCATTGTAGGAAATTTCCTAAAATGTAGATTAGAGCTATCAGTTCTCTGGGACTGATTCCAAATGTTGACAATGAAATACTTTTTATTGTGCCAAAGAAAATTACATATACAAGATGAGAGAAGATAGGAAAACGTGATGAGACTGAAGAAAGTCCTCCTGAATTTTAAAAGGGGACTTTACTATTGAAATCAAAGACAGTGAAAAGAATATTAATCATGTTACATGAATATATACACACTTTAAAACTGGGAGGTGTTTAAGAAGTAATATAAATAATAGGGGTTTCTAAGGTAAGACGACTCTATGAAGGGGTGGAAGGATGTCTCAGTAGTTAAGAATATTGGCTTCTCTTGAAGAGGATATGGGCTCGATTCCTAGCACCCACATGACAGCTAACAGCCATCTCTAACTCCAGCATGACACATGTGCACTTATGCACATGCAAACAATACACTCAGACACATAAAAAAATAATAAAATATTTTAAAAGTCTAGTCTGTGAACCAGAGGTGGCATTCACCTGCAGTCTCAGGAATTCAGAAAGATGAGGACCACTTCAGCCCAGAAAGGGAAGATGAGCCAAGAGGAATGCCACAAAGAGGAAACAAGATCTATCATCTTCTCACAAAATGCAAATGAGCAGGACAAGACCTCGTTGTCATTTTTCCGAATCTACAGAATCCATGGCTGGTGAGATCACTCAGTGAGTGCATGCAGCCAAGTCTCACAACCAGAGTTGAATCCTGGTGACCCACATGGTGGAAGAGAAGAACCCACCCCTAAAAGTTGCTGTCTGACTTCCACATATATGCCGAGGCTCATGCATACAGCAACACCACAACATGCACACATATACAAAATAAATAAATGTAACAAAGATATTTTCAAACTCCATTCATTTTGGCTACTGGTCAGAAGACATTACAATAATATTATCAGGTAGCGTTATGTTTTACATAGAAATAAGTGCCCCTGTCCTGTTTTACATGTTTCATAGAACATTCTTGATAAAATAAATCTATTCGCTGAGCTAACGTGTCCATAAGTAGAATATCCCTGTCCTTTCTGACAGGAGGTCACACCTGACAATATCATGTGTTCATGACTTCTAGAGGCTTCAGATTAGACAAGTCCTTCTGATTTACTGTCTTCTGGACATTGAACTATTCTTTGAGGAGGATCTATTTCAAATGATGTGAGTTTGATGGAATTAAGGAACTCACCACAAATTAAGTTTTTACAAACAAAAAGAAAAATAAAACAAAGTGTCATTATTTCCTGGGCTCCTGGTGATCATATGCACAGTGTTTTGTAGATAATGAATAGGCAGGTATGGTTGTGCCCACCTGTAATTCCAGAATCAGGAGGTTTAGGAGAGAGAATGTGATCCTAAGGTCAAGGGTAACTGAAGTATATAGGGAGACTCTATCTCCAAAACAGTGTAAATAAATGAAAGAAAAAGAAAATCTATGATACTCATGTATTATCTTTTGATGTCTTGGCTTTCTAATCATCCTGTCATTTAATAGCTATACTATAGCGAGTTTATTTGTATGGAATCAAAATGTGGAACTAATAAACAATGCATGGAGGGACATCATGAAGACGAAATAAGGTTCAAGCTTTTACTGTCCTATAACCATGTCCCACAATTGCCAACTTTAATAACTAGATGATTATAATTGACAATCTCCCCAGAGAGAAAAGCCACTCAATTTGGAAGCCTAGCATATGTAGTATATTAATAAAAATATTTATTCTTTCCTTTTTATTATTTTATTGCAGCCTTATGGATTGATAATTCCTCTACAACTGCACACAACAAATTCCACAAGCAATTTTGGAATGTACTCATAGAAAATTAGATATTTTTCATTTAATTCTGAAGGGAGTGGATAAGGCTGTTTGTGTCACTCTAACCCACATAGAAGCTCTGGAATATTAAATGCTGGTTAGAGGTATATAACAAGGAGCATAGTACCAGACAGGAGAACCCTCCCTTTGAGTTGTTAGGGCAGGCCAAGAGATGCCCAAAATTACTCTGGTTTAGCCCATGATTACCTCCCAGAATTTGAAGGTAAGACCCTATTGCTAAAGATAGTTTGGACACAGAACTTGGATCAATGGAGCAGGAACTGACCTGGAAGCCTTCTTCCTGAAGACCAGCTCTCATAGTTCTGGAGGACACTATGCAAGATGCTGAGGGAGAAAGTCAGTCAGTGGTCCAACCCATCTCCAAAGCCTAAAAACCACAATGGGCACAGCAAACTGTCTCTATTGGGCAGTAGTGGCAATTTATCTAGAAGGTAATAAACAGCTATCTAAATGGACTCAATGCCCCCTCAATGAGAGGGAACTCAAGGTGGCACTATAAATGCAGCAGAGGCTGCATTTCCTAGAGAAACCCCTATCGCTGGCATTTCTCTAGACAAATGAAATTTCTTACTGTATGCCAAATATGGATCCTTACATTTAGACAAGTATGCATATACCACTCATTAAAGAAGCTTATTTTGGCAACAGACAGAGGCTATTACAGAGTTCCACAACCAGTTACACATAAAGAATATGTGCCTGAGAGAAGCCCAGCCCTAAGTGACACATTTATAGTGGAACCTTTATACCTAAGGCTCATGAAACACACCAGAACAGAAGGTAGAGAGAATACATTAGTATTAACAGTCCTTTACTCTGACCTGTGAATTTCCTCATACAATAAAGTGTGATGCACACAGAAGGCCACAACTGCCTACGTTTCAGAGAATAAGAGACTGCAGAGTGTGTGTCCCTGGATAGGACTCCTGTAGTAAACCTCATCCACCCACAGCTCAGGGACCACTGTGGAAGAGGGGTAGAAAGACTGTAAGAGCCAGGGGTGGTGCATGATCATAAGGAAAGAGAGGCTTCCAGGCTTCAGGGAATTTGCTCATATGAACTTACAGCAATGGTGACAAGCATGCACAAGATCAATCACACAAAAACCCAGTAGAGAATGAAGAAATGGGCAGCAGGTCCCAACCCTAATGGAAGATCTACTTGCAGCTGATTTCTGCTGGATGAGGGAGAGTAGATCTTCTTTAAAAGAGTGACTCTAGACAGGCTGACTAGACTCCAGTGGATGAACTTGCACTGAGGGACATCTGGGTACAAAAGCTTAACTGAATAAGACCTAACATATGACATAATGCAACAAATCTATTGGGGGAGGACTACAGGAGGCATGGATGTGGGGAAAGCGTCTAAATTTAATCAAGATACATTGTATGACATGCACAAAATCTCAATAAAAATATTTTTGTAAAGTGCTACATTTTATTTCTTAATAGTACAGCTCTCAAAACACGTTTTAAAATATTGACATTATTCTTTTCTTAATTTTTTAGTGAGATTTTTACACTTCATACATTTCCCACTCAAATCCAGACCCCCTACTTATCCACGCCACCCCCATCCCCCCACCGAACCCTAAGCACTCTGCCATACAAGCTAAGTCCTATTCATTCAGGTGTTTATACCCAAGTGTCCTTCAATGTAAATGCATCCACTGGAGCCTAATCAGCCCATCCAGTGTTCTTATGTAAATCATACTCTCCCTCAAAATCCCAACAGCAATCAGTCTCAAATAGTTCTCAACCTAGTGCTGGCCGGCCACCTACGTTTCACCTCCCCTTTAGGTCCTTGTTTCATTGAGCTGACATGGGCCCCACACTCAACACCATCACTGCCACAGGCTCACATGAGCAAGCCTCCAGTGGTCTGGAGGCCTCTACCTCCTTCTGTTCATGAACCAGCCCTGGCTCTTACGATCATTCTGCCTCCTCTTCTGCAATGGTCCTTGAGCTGTGGGTGGGTGAGGTTCCATACAGGAGTCCCATCCTGCATTCTACAGGCTCTTAGTCTCCAAATCTTGGCCAGATGTGGCCTTCTGTGTGCACTGCACTCTGAGGTACAAGGAAGCATCACTGGTGAGAGCTGAGGGTGTATTAGCTTTCTCTGTACCCCTTATACTGCTATGTATGCAGTATATGTGTATGTGCTTTAGGGACACGTGTGTGCTATCTCAAGTACCTGTGTGTGAAGAAGGCACTGGAGGACACAGGATGCCCTGCCCTATCACTCTCTACCTCATTCCTTTGAGAGAGGGTCTTCCACTGAACACAGAATAGTCTGGCAACCTCCAAGACCAGCACTGATCTTTTTATCCCCACCCCTCCCAACACAGTGCTGGGGTTTCAGGCATGCATGATGCCACACCTGACTTCTTATGCGAGGGCTGAATTTGAACTCAGGTCCTCATAGTTTGAAGCTTGTGCTCTTACCCACTGAGCTATCTCTCCAACCCCATCATCCCAAATGACTCTTAGGAGCAGAAATGCTTGAGTACTGTTTATACGAATTGTCCATCCCAGAAACGAAATTGCTTCCTCTACATAGCTGGGATCATTCTCAGCATGTAACAGAGGCTGTTCAGGAGAATTATTTTTGACTCCAACTTTCTGGAGAATCATGGGAACAAATGCTCTAAATTGAGCTAAGGAAGATCCAGTCCATCATGATTTGGGAAGAGAAAACTGGTCACTTTACCCAATAAATACTGACACTCAGCTTTTCAATATTCATAGACTCTTTAATGCTCAGAACCCTTTGGCTGCTAACCCCCTCTGGGCTACAAACTCTCTGTGGAGTGGTTCTTTACTAAATAATTTCTGCTTAAACTGTCTGTGTCTGTGAAGTGAATTCTTTATTTTGGGAAGAATCAAGAGACACCCATAAATTTTCTCCACATCTTCACCTAACTCTTTCTGACCTCAACTCAAGCAAGATTCACTTCGGGTTGATTTGCATCTTCTCCTTCCCTCTCTATATCTCTGTGGACAATTATATGAAATTCCCACGCTCTGCTCTATCACATACGGAAGGAAAATAGAACTGCTTTACCTATTTTTGATAGTTATGACTTTGTAATTTTTGAAATTAAATCATTTGAGGTCAATGTATTTGAGGGCAAATACATTGTGGAATCTGAAAAATAAAATTGCAGATATTTAATAAGTGTTTGATGAACAAATATATGAATTTCCAGAATAATGTCTGGGTTACAGATGAAGTGAAATAAAATCTTATAATATTGAGAAATTTCAGTTCTATTTGAAAGGAATCCATGAATCTAACTCTACATTTTAAATATGCATGTGAAACTATACAAGAAATATTTT
>NW_008340206.1:2835961-2860684 GCF_000622305.1 Nannospalax galili
CCCTGTAGCCCCAGCTGTCCTGGAACTCACTATGTAGACCAGGCTGGCCTTGAACTCACAGAGCTCCACCTACCTCTGCCTCCCAAGTGCTGGGACTACAGGCATGTCATATATATTTTTGATATTACAAAGGTAAGTACTATCTTTAAAGTTGGAGGAAAAACCTTGAAGCTACTATGTGGTAAATAATTAAAAGTCTTTCCTACACTGAGTTGTCTAAAGAGATGGACATCAGCAGCATGAGTTGGGAGAAGACTGAATAAAGATGAGGCAGGAGAAATTCCACAAAGCGGGTATTGCTTTGACAAGGTCTATACAGACATCCAGATACAGGAGGAATTGAATATGCAAGCTAATCTCATCCATAAACAGTCAGCAGACGATGAATAAAAATACGTTTCAAAGAATAAAGAAACAGCACAATCAGTGAAGGGCTTGCTTGAAAATATGGTCCCTGAGCACCACCCCACAGCACTTGTGAAAAAGCTAGCTGTGATGGTCCATGCTGGTAATGCCTGTTCTGGGAAAGTGGATACTTGGAGGATCTACAGGGCTCATTAACAGATAACCTAACATGCTTAGCTCAAAAAGAATCTGCGTTCAGAAATCTAAGTGAGCCAGGCATGGTGTTGCATGCCTTTAATATCAACACTCGGGGGCAGAGGTAGGTGGATCTCTGTGAGGTAGAGGTCAGTCTTCTCTATACAGATAGTTCCAGGTCAGCTGGGGCTACAGGAAGACGCTGTCTCAAAAATCTAAGTGAACAGTACTGAGAACAAAATCCCCAAGTTTTCCTTTGGCTGCCACATACATGTGCACATATTCATATGTGCGCATACACATTTCATTATTCCCAGTTTGTGACTTCTTTGAGTTAAAAGAGAAAAATCAAGATGAAATCATCTACAGAGTCAAAGAGAAACGTGTTCAAATACAAAAGTTGAATTTTTATATTTATTAATTTATGTGCGTGAACGTATTGCCTGCATGTGTGTAAGTGTTCCTCTGTCATGTAATGCCCACGGAGGACAGAAGTGGACATTGGATCTCCCGGAACTGGAGTTTCAGATAGTTGTTAGTTGTTATGTGGGTGCTGGGAACTGAAATCAGGACTTCTGTAAGAGCTGCCAGTGCTCTTCACTGCTGAGCCATCTCCCCAAATTTGAATTTTAATAGAGAGTATGAAGCAAGTAAAAACACATGTGTAGAACTAATACAACTTTACTATTTGACAACTGCTCTGAATGGACAATAGTAAAAGAAGAAACAATCTACAAACCAAAGACTGAGACAGCAATTGAGAAGTAGCATCAGTGGCCCGCAAGGGGACAAGATTTTTTAGTGAATATTTTATTGAGCTTTTGTGCATTTCATACAATAAATTCTAATCATATTTGGACCCCCTCTCCCATCTATACCTCCCATAGCCCCCCACAAGATTTTATGTATTATGTCATATATGTTAAAATCTTTCCTGTCAAGCTTTAATACCCAGACCTTCCTTAGTACAAGTTCATCCACTGGAGTCTAGTCAATCTATCTAAGGTTACTCCCCAAAAGAAGGTCAACTCTTCCTCACTCTTCTGTAATCAGTTGCCAATAGCTCCATTCCCAAAGTTCTATGCTGAGTTTTTGTCTGATTGAGTCAGCATGGGTATTGTGCATACAGATACCAAGGGGGACGTGGGGTAAATAGGGGTATTCAACCAGAAAGGGAGGAGGTAGGGGCATGCAAGGAATCATGGGGGTAAGGGCTAAGAAGAAACGCAAGAGATGGGTCATAATAGGAGATGGGCATTATCAAGGGGAAAATGGAAGTATTTTTAAAATAGTTTATTTATTATATTTATTTTATGTGTATGACTGTATTGCCTAAATGTGTGTAAGTGCACCCGTGCCATGCAATACTCACAGAGGTCAGAAGAGGGGATTGGATTGCCTGGAATTGGAGTTACTCACAGTTGTTAGCCACCATGTTGGTGTTGGGAATCAAACCTGGCTCCTCTTCAAGAGCAGCCAGTGCTCTTAGCCATGGATCCATCCCTCCAGCCCCCAAGTGGAGGTACTTTAACGGGGGAGGGAGGAAGAAGGTTAGATAGGGAGAGAGAAGAAAGATAAATAAAGCTTAGGTGATGTGAAAAACCAGAGGGAAATGTATAATCCCCAAAACCTACTGAACAATATGACTTTTATAAAGTTTCAAACAGGATCTTTAGGAAGAAAATCCTTAAATCTTTAAAAAATGTAAAGGTATATAGAGGTGACAGAACATGCATACTAAATTAACATATAAATGAATAAACAATATAAGATTATGTGTAGTAAATTTATTTTGATGACAATGAGTAGTGAGATTATAGACATTGAACTTGCAAGTAGACATGGGAAATGACTTAAGATGTGAGGTGACAGGGAGTTGTGGTTTGGGTTGATGATACAAGCCTTAGGTGACTCTCAAAATAAGAGACTTAATTCCTTGAAAATTTCGGAGTAAATCTGAGATTTTATTGTTCGTCGAGATGTAGATACTTATTGTGGACTGAATTGTGGAAATGGCCATGTGATGTTTAATCTCAATTGTCAACGTGAGATCAAGAATCACCTAGAACAGGCAAACTTGTGGGAAACAATATAATTACTTTACTTGAAGTGAGAAGAGCCGCCCACGGTGGGCGGCACCATCCCATGGACTGTGATCCTTCACAGTATAGAAAGGGGAAAGTGAGCTGAGCACGGACATTCTTCACTCTGCTCTCTGATGACGGACACATTTTCTCCAGCTGCCTCAAGCTCTTGCCACCACGATTTTCTCCCATGAGGGACGGTACCAAAATAACCATCTGTCCCTTAAGGTGTTTCTGTGAAGATATTTATCATAGCAACAAGGAAATGAACAAAAGTAAGCAGTTTAGATTCCAACATTGGATAGTCCCAGGTGAGACCCTGTTATTGGCCCTGAGACCTCTGGAACTAATTGTCACCCTTTCACAGTCAAAAGTGCTACAGTGTGACCGATGAACCAGGAGACAATAAGATCCTGAACCGCAGCAACACTGTGCCATTGGACTTAGATTCTAGAATCATAAAAATGATATTTTTGTCCTTTAAGTCACCCAGTATAAGGTATTCCAGGTAAAGCACTATTTTAAACATCTTTTCTGCCAACCCAAGCATTCATTTTTATTTCACAAAGATGGGCTGTTTCTTTTATCATGAGAAAACAAAATTCCAATGAAAATCGATGAGATTATTCCCATGGCTTCCTTTTGCGGGGGGTGGGGGAGGGGCACAGGGTCTTTCTGCAGACCCAGCTGGCCTGAAAATCACCATTTCGACCAGACTGGCCTCTATCTCACAGAGATCTGCCTTCCTCTACCTCCCAAGTGCTGGAATCAAAGTTATGTGCCACGATGCCTTGTTCTCATGGTTTCTTAATGAGTTTTAATGCATATTTTATTGAGTTTTTGTGCATTTCATATACTAGATCTTAATCAAATGTGTACCCTATCACCATTCACACCCCTAGAACCTCTCAACATTTATATTTATATGTGCACACATATTATTTGTTGAACTATATGAATTAAATTAATTACCCAATGCAATTCTTGTAAAGATGTACCATTTTTTTAGGTGAAAATAAAAAGGACTTGAAATAAACTACATGAGAGAACTGGAATTTCTCGTTAGTGAATGGCACTGGAACTCAAGTCTCACCGTAAGCCACTTCCTAATGACTATTATTCCGTATTATAAGTCTTTCCTTGCAGAAATGAATTTGGAACATCAAGATTCCTGATCACGTATTCATTGGAGCATACAAAACAGCTGGAGGAATAAACAACAGCTAAGCTATCCTTTTAAGATGTGTCAAATAGCATCCTTGAATAAATAATTTTCTGCTTTTGACAATTTGATGTTTGATCCACAAAAAAAGACAAAATATTCAATTGTCTTATTTTGCTTTTACAATTCATCAAAGAGGCATTATTTTACTCTCATGGATTTTCATCAAGCAGATAATTAGTTTTATCAATCAACACTTTCAAATGTTCTTTAAAAATAAAACACTTCAATGAAGTGTTGTTTGAGGACCAGGAGATTCACAATTGAAAATGGCTAAAGGCAAATAAATAATCTGAGTCCATTATTAAGACTTTGTTATGATTTCTGCAGCAAGCATACTGGAAATAGTTATAAAAACATCCAGGATTTATCTCTGTATTTTTCTCTCCATGATATCATTCTTTCAACTTTTCTGAGACATGTTTTCTCATGAGTTCTTCAAACGTTCTTTAATTTGCTTATTGTCTTTTAATAGGTAAGTTTACAACACTGAAGTAAATCAAATAATTGCACCTCTGTTTTCTTAAAGATTAGGGAAATAATTAAAATATAAATGCTCCACAAAAGATGTAAATTGAGGCAACTTGCTAACATAGGACTTATAGTGGTAACATAAAAGTTTATTTCAAGCCTTAGGAGAGATTTAGGGTTATTTATAGTTGTACTTAAATGCAAATAACTATTACCTTCTTTCCAATCCTTCACTCTATCCCCCTACTTACACTCTCCTCTGCCTAAGAGTTTTGCTGAAATCCAATTCACGGTGGTATTAGAATCAGGAGGCTGGCTGACTCGTGGGGTCAGTGGTCACCAATTAGGCCATGTGTTGGGAGCATATGACAGAACTCCTAGTCTAAAAACAGACTCTGAGTCCAGCGGGGATTATGTGTTACAAACAGTAGCTGCTTCCATTCATGTTATAGCTGATCAGCAGCAAAACACTGAAACTGAGTACATTTGGCAACTGTCGAGTCTACGTCTTCTGGTAGAGGCAACCAGAATAACCAAGTTCATAAAGCAAATGGTGTCTACAAATATGGACAAGGGAATGCATGATTTAATATTTTGGTTATATACATTTAGTGGCTGAGACCATCACATGTGTCTTCTGAAGTCAGGAGTTTCAACAATGAACCAAACTCCAACATTCGTTTGTTGTTTGAGGAGACTTTCCTGTGTCATAGTATTGCCTTTCCCACAGGGACTCCTAGATGGCTCCTTGATTCCCAGTCTTTTCCCCAATTCCTTAAGTCTCATGATAGACTTGAGTTTTATATAAACATGGATGCTCTTTTTTGAGATCTTAAAAATATTTATAAATATTCACATATTAGAACCATTTCTACAAATGAAATGATAATTTTTAGTATATTTTTCCCTTGTTATTAAACATCTGTGTCCATAGCCAGGAATGATTGATTAAGGCTCAGGGCATGAGTGAGGTCAAATTCCTAAGCTTTTTTTTAAATGAAATGAAGATCATAAAAGGAATGCTCTTGAGATGCGCTTATTCCTGTCTATGGAGTGGAAGGTTCTTTGAGATACACACACCCGAAGAAATTCTAATGAAGGGAGGATTAGTCTGCTTGTTCATAGGGAATGATAGCAGGAGTTAACAACTGCTCCATGTTTACACCAGTTCACAGATATGAAGAGTCAACATGAACCATACAGAGGGACTTGGGTTTTGGACCAGTCAGCATTATCAGTACGTGGGTCTCTATGGAGCTGCATGAACCTAGGCCCTAAGATAAAAACAGTGACTCTAGGATTCACAGCAGGACCACTGTGCATCTTCAGTCAGCGACAGCAGGCATGGGGGCAGCATGGTCACCAAGGAAAGCCTTGGGGCTGGAGAGAGGGCTCGGCAGCTGAGTGTGGGTGCTCTGCAGAGGACCCGAGTCCCTTACAGCACCCATGCTGGGTGATTTGCAACCTTCTGTAAGTCCAGATCAGGAAATCGAGCACCATCTTCTGTCCTCAGAGGAACACAACTGCAAGTACAGGTACTAACACGGAGACGTGTACACACACACTTTAACACCGAGGGGCATCTGAGTATGCAAAGTTGACTTAATAGACTTTAACATGTATGACAGAATGCATGAAATCCAGTGAGGGGGTATAGGGTGCAGATGAGGGAGGAAGTCAACATATGATCAAGACGTACTGTATGACATGTACAAAAATTCAATGAATAATATACATTGGGGAACTACTAAGCAAATAAATAAGTACATAAATAAAAAATTGAAAGAAAGGAGAGAGAAAGAGAGAGAGAAAGAAAGAGAGAGAAAGAAAGGAAGAGAGAGAGAGAGAAAGAAAGAAAGAAAGAAAGAAAGAAAGAAAGAAAGAAAGAAAGAAAGAAAGAAAGAAAGAAGTCTAAATGCGCAATTAAACTGTGACGCAACTAAGAAGCAAGGAGGAGACCTCTGAGGAAGCCAATTTCTAGAAAACAAATGTACGGGAGTTTGATCTAGTGCAAAAAAGTCAAAAGAAAGAAGGTCATCCAGCTTTCATGTCAGTGTCTACAACTTATTTTGTTCAGTTTATGCCCCAAAGAAGATACAATATCACAATTTTTAAAACCTGTGACATAGCATTATTTATAGGTGCAAAATAAATAGTAAACAATTTGACCACAGGATCTAAAGAGTTATCAAAATACAGATTATTTAATTTTTTATTTATTTTTAGTTATTTCTTATTTGATGTGTATGAGTGTACTATCTGCACCTATGTAAGTGCACCTGTGTAATGCAGTGTCCAGGAGAACAGTAGAGGCTGTTGAATTCCCTGGAACTGCAGTTACAAATGGTTGTTAGCAGTCATGTGGATGGTGGGATTCAACTCGGGTCCTCTACAAGAGTAGCCAGTGTTCATAACTGCTGAGCCATCTTTCCAGCCTCTAAAATAAATATTCATAAGAGTCACACCTGACCTATTATTACAACTGCAAGTTACAGGAAACAGAAACACTTTAATTAAGTTCTTCACATTGTGCTTATATGGCTAGTCCAATAACAGCTGTCAGTTGAGAACTCTGGTAAGGTATTCATTACTGAAATGGAAAAAAAAAAGAATTCTATCATTTGGTGTTTGTTATAGTCATACAATACCTATATCATTTTAAACCCTTAATTTGTCATGATTAAAAAAAACTTTAATTACTTATGCTATACAAGAAAGAACAAACCTAGATGTGGGATGCTTTATGTACATCATAACATCAAAGACAGATGATTTAACAACTAGGATGGCATGGGCTTTGGAGGTGGCTCAGTCAGTAAAGTGTGTCATACAAATATGAGATACCTATGTTTGATGCTCAGAAACTAGATAAAAAAGCAGGGCACAATGACATACACTTTTAATCTCAGTGTGGGAAGACAAAACACAAGTGGATCTCTGGGGTTCTGTGTCAGTCAGCCTAACTTACTTGACAAACTCCTGGCCAGCCAGAAACCCTGTCTCAACAAAAATGAAGGGCACCCAAAGCTGTTTTCACTGGCCCCAACATGTACATGTGCACACATAGGAGCACATGTGGATACCCAGACACCCATATGCACATGAACTCACACCCAAAAATAAAATCAGTCACATAGAAGATTATATTCTATGATTATCAAATATATTCTTTCCTTCTTAGAGCAGTCATTTGAAATTGTAATTTATAAAGTAAAATTCAAAGCAGTCTTCAAATTTCTGTACAAGTTTTAACAAAGTCTTAGTCAAATATAGAATGATAACTTTACAGGTAGTCTTTGCATAAGCAGGATACCTTCGACAGTCAATTGTTTTACTTTAGAAGAAGCAGTACACTTTCTGATTCTGAGAGAATGAAATAAACATTTATTCTGCCAAAACAGAATTTCAATTTTCCAAAAAAATGCATTCCAAAGTAGGCTGTCTTTATCATGAAAAATATTCATTTCTTTGCAAATTAACAGCTACTTTTGACATGCACACCAGGTACGAGAAATGACAGCGTTAAGCCTGTGCTTATGAACTTTTCTGTGGTTTCAGTTCTGGCAGAAAGTGAAAGCATATTTATGAAGGTGCCAAGGGAAAACATCAGTGGATGGTCAACACCAGCTTCAAGACCAAGTAGCTCTCACCGTGAGGCTGGCATGTATACCAGTGTGTGATGCACACAGAAGGCCACAACCAGTCAAGTTTTGGAGAACAAGAGACTGAACAATGTAGGATGGGACTCCTATATGGAACCTCACCCACCCACAGCTCAGGGACCATTGCAGAAGAAGAGGGAGAAAGATAGTAAGAGCCAGGGCTGGTTCATGAACATGACGCTTCCAGGTCACTGGAGGCTTGCTCAGGTGAGCCTGAGGCAGCAGTGGCATCAAATGCAGGACCCATGTCAGCTCAATTAAACAAGGGCCCAAAGGGGAGGTGAGAAATAGGGGGCCACCCAGCACTACCTTGAGAACTATTTGAGACTGATTGCTGTTGGGTGAGGGAGAATATGACTTACATATTACCTCTGGATGGGCTGACAAGACTCCACTGGAATCATTTACACTGAAGGACGTTTGGGTACAAATACCTGAATGAATAGGACTCAGCATGTATGGCCGAGTGCATAGGGTTCCGTGGGGGGATGGGGGAGGCATGGATGGGGGAGGGGGTCTGGATTTGAGTGGGAAATGTATGAAATTTTAAAAGCTCAATAAAAAATATTTTTATTGGTGCCGTAGTGGCACTTTTATCTTGGGGGCAATCAACAGCTACCTAATTGGACTAAAAGCCCACTCAATGGGAGGAAACTCAAGTGTGGTACTATAAATATAACCAAATACACATGGCAGGAGAGGTCACAGATCTTAAAAGAAAACCCCAAGACTGTCATACCCCTAATGTAATTTCTTACAACGTGCAAAATATGTACCCTTATATTTACAGACAAATATCCAGGTCACCACTCAAAGCTTATTTTGTACCAGTCAGAGACTATTACCAAGTACCATAACTGGCCATCCAGGGACATTGTCTATGAATTGCCTAGGCCTAAGGGACACACCTACAATGCAACCTCTACACTTAAGGTGCATGGAACATAGAACAGAGGTGAGGAAGAGGACACTAATGACTCTCTCAATTCTCGTTAATGAACATGTTTCATGCAACAGAAGGCCCGGAACAAAAATGGTGACAAATGCTTAAAAAAAAAAAAACAGAGATTAAGAGTCTGCAGAATACTCTTCCTTGGGCAGGACTCCTGTGTTAAAACTTACCCTCCCAAGGCTCAGGGACCATTGTAAAAGAGAGGGCAGAAAGATTGTAGGAGTCAGGGAGGAGGTGCAGAACCATATGGAAACAGTACTACAAGGTCCTGGGACCTGCTCATATGATTCTATGGCAATGGTGTCAGCATACAAGAGTCCCAGGCAAATGCAGACAGGCAGAAACCCAGCGTAGAACTGGGGAGATGAACCAACAGAGCTCATTCTTTGCCAAGAAACATTGGCAACTGATTGCTGCTAGGTGACAAAGAGCTGACCTTCCTAAAACAAGAGACTCTAGATAGGCTGACTAGACCTCAGGGGATGGACTTGCACTGGGGAACGTCTGGGGACACTGACATGACATAGTAGGCCTTATCATAGATGACAGAGTAAATGGGTTCTAGTATGGGGGCTATGGGAGGCTAAAGATGGTTAAGATTGTTTGAGATATTCTGTTTGAAATACATAAAAATTCAATAAAATAAATTTAAAAGAAGAGATGCTAAATAAATGAAAGTTAGCTAGAATCAAACGAAACCTGCTCGTGGCTGCTCCACGCCTTGAGCTGATTTTCCACTTTTTCCTTCTCTACAGGTAGTAAACCATTAGTAAGCTTCTACTGGAGGAAGAAAAGCTTTAAAGAATTTGAAAAACTAAATTAAATTACTCATTGATATATATATATATATATATTGGACTTAGGTTTATAATCAGAAATTCAAATGAGAAAAACATATTTCTTTAGTTTTTAGCAATAATCTTTACATCTAAAATTTTAATTTATATTATTGGTGTGTGTGTGTCTTTCTGTCTGTATGTCTGTCTATCTATATAATGTGTGTGGTGGAAGGCATACCAATGTGGAGCTCAGAAGACACTTTATGGCAGTCAGCTCTCTCTTTCCACTGGGTGGGTCCTGGAGATTGAACTCAGGCCCCCAGACTTGGTGGTGAGGTCCTTTATCTGCTGAGCCACCTCACCAGCCCTGAGTATACTTTCATGAAGTTTGACTGGGATGATTCAGAAGAAGGCATTGGCTCTCCTGCAGCTGCAGGTCCTGGTGGTTGTGAACTCTGGGACCAAGGTCAGCTCCTCTGGAAGAACCAGAGCACCCCGACCCACAGAGTCATCTCTCAAACCCCTGGCATGACTTTTAATAACACTATGATCTAATCATATCTTACACATACTTTTGTTACATAACTTATGCAACCTTTTAGAAATTGTGACAAGCAGAGTCCTAGTCAACTCTTCCTGTAATGAAAAGAGATGCATTGCTGGAAATGTATGATGCTATCTAGAAACTCACAAGCTAGGAGGAGACGTGCACTGATGCGCTAAAAGATAAGGGCATTTCATTCTGGTAGAACATGTTCTTTATATAATTTGAAGAGTGTCGATGACTGTTTTTCTTAAACCTACTTAAGCTTTAAAAGTACATAATTATTAACAACAGGGAGGGAGGGAAGGAGGGAGGGACGGACAGAGAGAGAGGGAGAGAGGGACAGAAGGAAAAAGCTGAGGAAGGAGGAGGAAATGTGGTTTCTAGTAACAAAACCCTTAATTTTCCTAAAAATGTGCAGAAAAAAATCAGGATGTCCCAAAATAGTAATGCTTAAATCATGAGTAGATTGGATTTTCTTGGTCAGTATTTATTAAACATATAATGTGTACAATTTTACTCTGCTCAGAAACTACTCAAATCCAATACTATATTTGTTATTGCCTAACATCTAAGTACAATAAAGCTAAAATGTAAAACATGTATTTTTCATTAGCAATTGCTAAGTGATAAAAGTAATTTTTAAGAAAACTGAGGATATTAAATGTCTAAAAACATTCAGCTAAGCTATCAAGAATTAGAAAATTAAAGGGGCAATTCAAACAGTAATTAAGAAAATACCATTACAATTTTATTCAATTAAATTACCCGCTGTACCATGAGCTGAATTATGTACTCCAAAGTAGATAAAGTTGAAATTATAATGGGGCAAAATGAAATTACAAATGAATATATACTTGAAATTACCCTAAGTAATGTGTAAACGGTTTTCCTGTATATTTGTATTACCTCTCATAAATTTTACTCAATTATCACTTTGATCAAAAGAAAATATGATAATTGTACCAATTTGTGCCTCTTTTGGGATCAGTGGCATATCTCTCTATTTCAAATACAAACTCTCTTCACTACTACACAGCTGTTCAGAAACAACTCCGAATGACTTATGTCAATTCCTTGTGATTTTTCTCATTTTAAAATTCACAGTTAAATATTTCAAGTTTTATTAATCTATTTTCCACAGGACAGCATGTAAGACATTTATCATACAGATTGTTCTTTGCATTCTTGTTCAGTGATGATATAGAAAATGAAAAACCTCAATCATCTCATTATGGTCCTTATGACCTCCAATCTCCTCCCTGAGAGGTGAGGCTATTTCTTACATTTACAGAACAAAAATATAAAGTTGCTGTTTATTTATTTATTCTGTTCTCTTACCTTTTGACAGTTACAGTCATAAATATATACATATTTAATTTTGTGCCCTTTGGGTTCCCATATCCATGTACAACAATCAGTGCTTACCATCAATTCTTCTCAAGTAATTTCAGCATTAATCTAAAGCATCATCCTTCTAGTTGCCCAGGTACTTATAATTGATTAAACACAGCACCAGCCAGAGTGGGTGACTTCATCATCAATAACATTTCCACTACAACTATTTACTTTCTAGGAGAGAAGTTCAGACAAGTGTTCAAAGAGAAGTCCAAAAGAAAGTGGAAATTCAGAGACTCGACATTGCAGTCTGGTGTTTGCAGACAGTGTTGGTGTGCATCATCAACACAGACCGGAGATTGGCAGGCTTTGCGTTTACCATCCCATATGGCAGGCACCCCTAACATATAACAGATTTGTAACAAAAGTGGGTCAAATAATCTAAATACATAAAGAATAATGGCAATAAAAGTGAAAATGTTCCAGGAACATCAATAGTTCAATGAGTTGGTTTCTCTTTTAAAAGTTGTCATACACTATAACTAAATCCTAGGCACACATATGCCATGAAATTCACATTCTCTGGCAATAATCAAGTGTTTACACTATGGAGAGGGTATCTTAAGGGCCACCTAAGAGCTTCATGGTTCACAGAGTCTCTGCATCATAAAATAGAAAAACAAGAGTTACTACCATGTAATGTATGGGAAGCATTAATGATTTCCACGGTACCTGAGAGCAGATGCACAATGAAAGGCATTGTTCGTAAAATACCAAAAAAAGGGCAAATGAATCCAACACTTTGGAAACTATCTTGTTTTCTCAGCGACTTAAAATATCATAGGCCTTAAAACTGTAAAGGAATATTGACAACTGATTGCTGCTAGATGAGGAACAGCTGACCTTCCTAAAACAAAGATGTCTAGATAGGCTGACTAGAATCACCAGATGGACAAGTAGTAGGGAATGGCTGGGGGTGCCGACAACAGAGTGGACAGCAGCAGGGATGACAGAGTATAAGGGCTCTAGTAGAGGGAGGGAGGCTATGGGAGGGTGCCATCTGGGAAGTGGGTATATAGATGAATAAGATTGTTTGGGATGTTCTGTGGATATACACACACAAAATTAACAAATTTAAAAATGAGTTATATTTGAGGAGGAAGCATAAAAATTTGTCATGTTAATTAGTAGAGGTGATAAACATTACCATTGAAATCTACCCAGTGAATTTATATCCATACACGGGTGCCAAAGATCTGAGTGCAACCAACCATGACTAGTAATAACCAGGTACATACAGATTAGAGACACATGCGCCAACATCTAAGTGTTATTAGCAAAGACAATGAATCTTTCCATAAGAAATAGTATATTTTAAAATGAAATGGTGATCTTTTTTAAGGGCTAAAAACTCATTCAATTTTATGTCTTACAGGGTTTATACTAAGTTCAAATTTGTATAACTGTATTCATTCAATTGTGAACCTAAAAGTTTTATAGCCACTTTTGAAAGAGATGTATCTTTCCTCTGGAAATCATTATTGAGTACATTAAAAATGGAATAAAATGCTTCTTCTAATTAAAAAAAATATGAACCAGGTCTATTTCTCATGTATACATCATATTCTGTTCCAGGGAGTCCAGCTGGAAGTCCCCACCATAAGAACCTCACAGAACTATGCATATGAGAGAATAATTTGTTTGCTCTGGGAATTACATGCTGATAAACATTTGAAACCAGGTGCTAAATCCATGCTGACAGGTGCCTTGTCAACCTAGCTGAGGCCCCGTTTATAGACTGTTTGCATTCATTTGTTTGTCTTTACATCCTTGAATTCTTTCCTAAAATAGAAATCCAAAAAGACATGGGTAACATTTGCCCAACCATGATACAAATGGATAGATTAAAAAATCACATGATATAATAAAAAAGCCTTTCACTTCTGAGCAATAAAATTAATTTTCAAAAGTTTAGACCACATAAAATCACTTATAGAATCAGAAAACTTTTCATTATATCACATCTTAGTGATCAGTCTTCCCAATCCAAATATGTTTCATGCCAATAGGTAAAATATGAAAATTATAACTTTCAACACAGTGTAAAATATTTCACTCAAAACAGCAATAGATGCGAATTTGGCATGCTTGGTTGACAAAAGCCATGGAAATAAAAATATACAGTGTAATTTCTCAAAATAAATTAATTAGTTTGATGTCACCTGAAAGAATTAAATGATTAAATATGTTCTGTAAAATTGCCAACTAAGTCTTCATATTATATTTAGTTATATGTTCTTAATAATTATCATTTTTCACATTAGACATATATATACATATATATATGTACATGGTCTGACCTGCGAAGTCCTCACCTGTATTTTTCTCATAATTCAATAAAGCTCTCAATAGGAGCGATTTCTATCAGGATAAGCTTGACACCAGTGTTTTAAATTTCATTATTGTACATGTGTAAAGAAATATTCCATCAGGAAAGTATTTGACTGAAAACCAATCTCTAGAAAAACTTTTTGAACGACTAAATTCAAATTAAGTCTGGGAAAACCCCTGCAAATGAGAACCTGTCTACTTAAATTATTGACATTTCAAAGAATCATCTCATTGGTGGTGGTTACATGTCCTAGTTTGTTTCTCTATTGCTGTGACAAAATACTCTGACCACTTGGGATGGAAAGGGTTTACATCTTACATCTCCCAGGTTACAGTTTATCAGGGAGCCCCAAGGTAGGAACTCAGGGCAGGAACCTGGAGGCAGGAGCTGGAGCACAGGCCACGGAGGAACACTGCTTACTGACTTGCTCCCTGAACCCTGCTCAGCCTTCTTTCTTATGCAACACAGGCCCACCTGCCCAGGGGTGACACCACCCACAGTGGGCTGGGCCCTCCCACATCACTCAACAGTCAAGAAGATGCCCCACAGACATGGCCACAGGGCAGTCCTATGGAGGCACTTCCCTCAGCCCAGTGTGTCAAGGTGACACTAAAGCTATCCAGCACATTATGTAAGCCTACGTTCAGACTGGAGGGATGCCATAAAGCCGAGCTGAGCAGCTGAGGAACACCGGGCTGAATTCCATGGTGATCAATTGTGTTATATTCCTGATTTTAATGAATTTCTCTTATTTTCATATTTCAATTTGAAGTAAGATATCAATCAATCTCTCTACCCAAATTCTGATAGTGTGTATGTTTTTTTATTATGTATGAAGGGGTTTGCTCTGGTAAGTTTTTCCAAACAGTAAATGACAATGCATCACTGTGCCATTCTGGTTACAAATTTGGGTAATCATTTCTGGTGTGCCCAGGAAAGAACTTTAATGGATTAAAACATGTAAGAATTAACCTATTATCAGGTACTTGCTGTTTTCACATGTGTTCATGTCTCCTGGTCAGAGAGGATACTGTTATTCAGTGGTCACATGAAGTAGTTGGTTTTGTGCTTGCTGAATCAGGCAGCTCAAGTGATAGCTCTGAATTTCTGAAGAGTTCTAGGAAAAGTAAGGCAATGGGTTGCAGAAGCCAAGCTTCCTTACCAAACCTGCCCTGTGTAAGTAAGAAAAAAGAAACACACTGCTCCCCGGCCAACCAAGACAACGTCTAACCCAGGAATGTCAGTGATAGCCTTAGAGCAAAAACTGCATGCTCATCTTCCTTCATCTCCATTTGAAAAAAAGCACGAAGTGCTCCTGCTAATGTTTAATATTGCCCTTTCTCCTGTATACAGTGGAGAAAAGGCCTCTGGTTTTCTTAAATATGGTAGAGAACAGAATGATTGTTTATGTATATTAATTCACATCGATTGTTTGAAAATAAGCGCAAAACTCAAGGCTGAATAATAGACTGTTGTAAAGCACCTAAGAAGAGCCATACACTACGATTATGATTAGCTCTTCATTGCAGTGTTTTTACTTATCCACTGATGCAGGGCCTTTCCCATGATTAAGTGATGATGACCCTTCCTTATGATTTCATATTGTTTTGCTGCCACAGAAGAATTAACACGGATTGGGGAGATGGCTCATTGGATAATATTCCTTGCTGCTCAGTCATGAAGATCTGAGTTTGGATCCTCAACACCCACATAACAGCCTGGTGTGGCAGCAGAGACGGGGGGATACTGAGGGCTTTCTCACCAGCCAAACTAGGCAAACCAGGTTCAGTGAAAGACCCTATATTCAAAAAGAAGGTGGAGAGTGATGAACATTCCCAAAGTCAACCTCTGGCTCCCCATGTACATACACAGGCCAGCACAACTGCACACACATGTATGCAACACACACACACACACACACGCACACACAAATTCATTAATTGACTGTCTTTGCACTTTGATTTATTTTACTATGGTTTTCAGTTCTTATTCCCAATTGAGGCCGTTGCTCTAGAATAATTCTAAATTTTCCTGAATTCAACACCCACCTCTATTCCTTTGAAATACAACACACCATTATTTCATACATCAATTCTTTCTGAATTAATTATCTTTATTATCTAAATTGCATTTTAGTCTTCATTCCTTAACAGCTCCTCCCAGGTGCATCAGTGATGTGAAAATGAGAAACTCACGCCATCACATTCCTTGCCAAAAGCTGAGTAAATCAGGTGGGCCATGATACAAATAAGAAACTTTATAAAATGAAATCAATCCATTTAATCATATCTTCTGATAAAATGTATACAAATAGTTCAAACATAAATAAATATACAATAAGAACTAACATATATGGCCAGATTACATTATCTTTATTTATATATTCATTGCCTCTATTGCTATAAAATATTTATTGATATTTACATATTTTCAGTTATTTAAATAGCATATGTTTTAAAATAGCATTATTATAGCTCATAATTTACATCACTAGCAGAATTAATTATTCACTTATTTACTTGTCAGGTCTTAATTATGCCATATGTGACATGCTGATAATAAATTATTAGGAGAAGCAGGTATCACCTCCATCCTCATAGAACATACTGTACAGTGGGAAATGGACCAAACTCAATTAATGAAACGAATACACATGTACATCAAAGCTGCTATAAGACCTACAATATAAGGTCCTGTAAATACATAGAACGCTGGGGCATGGCAATGTGGGAGAACTTTTAAAAGCTAATTACAGTAGAGAAGCTGAGTTTGACTGCTGAACTAGCTGTACATGTGTCTGTGTAAGTTTAGTGGGGATTTAGTATAGGATGAGGTCAGATAAAAATGTGGATACAATCATTGTGGAAAAGGAGAAAGAAAGATTGCAAGATCCAGAGGTAGTGGATGGTCACAGGAAAACAACAGCTGGTCAGTCATTTACTCATACACAGCAATAGTGACAGCATGTGTAAGCACCACGCAAGCTGAAACTGGACAAAAACCTCAGCACAGACATGAGGAGGGGGTTAAGAAACCCCAACTTACCCTGTGCAGGACTGGAGAGATGGCTCAGTGGTTAAGAACGCCAATTGCTCTTGCAGAAGACCCAGGTTTGATTCCCAGCACCCACATGGCAGATAACAACTTTCTGTATTTCCAGTTCCAGGGGATCCGACAGCCACTTCTGTCCTCCACAGGCATTGCACAACACAGGAGCACCCATATACATGCAGGCATAACACTCATACACATAAAATAAAAATAATAAATAAAATATTTAAAAATAGAAACCCCAACTTACCCTATAGAAACCATGGCAACAGATGGCTGCTGGGAGTGCAGAGACAGTCTCTTTCAAGGATGAGGCTCTTAGTAGGTTAATTAGGCTCCCATGGATGGACACATACTGATAATCATCTGGGAACACAAATTAGACTCCATAGGCCTTACTATATAGTAATAGACTACTTTAAATTGGGTAGCGGGGGGCATAACGGAGGTTGTGGATAGAGGAAGGGCTCTAAATACCCTTAAATTATTTTGTATGTAAATTACAATTTAAAATTTAAAAATTTAGAATTCCAGACCCCAAAATAAGTATTAAACCCTAGAATAGAAGGAACTTTAGACTCTAGATATGACCAAGATTAAGAGCAGAAATTGGAGATGGCTTGATCAGAATGCTACATGTGTTAAGAAGAGATATGTAGCAGACCTTATAAGGAAAATATACAGTGGTTTTTGTTTATATCTCAAGAGCCATAGGAATCTATTCCAGGGTCAAAGGAAGAGGGATAAATGGTCTGATTTCTGCTTTGAAGGGAATCGTCCTTGGCCAGAAGAACTGACAGTAAACAGATGAAGCAGGGTGTGCTGGAAAATATACGAGTAGCCATGTAAGAAACAATGGAAGCCAAGAATAGGGAAAACCATGAAAATTCACGAGCATCGTTTCAACAAATGAGGTGTGCAAAGGATTACAATTAAAAAAGGGACTGTGACAGGATGATGATATACTAACAGCTGTTGTCATTGTAACTATAGTATCTGACAGAAGCAATATCAGATGGGAAACATTTGTTTCAGTCCATGGCTTCGGAGGGTGTCAGTGCATCATGGCAGCAAATGCACGGCCAGAGTTCATGGCAGTGGGCGTTTACGGCAAAGGCTTCTTGCATCACAGCGGGCCAGGAAGCATATAGCAGAACTAGAACCAGGGCTGGCTATAACCTTCAAAGTCTGGCTCTAGGAACCTACATCTGCCAGTTTGGATGCACCTTTTAAAGGTTTCACAGGCTCTCAATGTAGTGCCTTCAGCTTGAGAACAAGTTTTCAAAATATGAGCCTGTGAGGATGTTTCATATTCAAATGACAGCATTCCACCCAGCCCACAAACGCCTATGGTGAACAAAACACAAAATGCTTTTAGTACAACATAAATTCTAAGTAATTTTGCATTGCCCACAAGTCCAAGTTCAAAGTATCTCCAGGGACTTAAGGCAAGATCGAGTTTTAAATGTATTATTTCTGAGAATTTCAAATATGTGTACTATAGTTTCAGTCTCTGTGAGCTCCTGTAAAATCACAAAGAAATTCTAGTATTCAGTGGAACAGAGTAAATATTTACATTCCAAAAGGGAAAAAATAAAACAAAGAAAGGACCCAAGAAAGACCAAAACTTGGCATGCAGATATTTAATCCTAGAGTACTCCGTTCAGTGGAACAGAGTAAATATTTACATTCCAAAAGGGAAAAAATAGAACAAAGAAAGGACCCAAGAAAGACCAAAACTTGGCATGGCAGATATTTAATCCTAGAGTACTCGGTCCAGTATCCAGGTCCCATGGAGGCATTCTGTGACTTCCAGTGACCATGTGCAGACCTCCCTCCCTGGTCTTGGTATTCTCGTGACAGCACATGTGGCCTCTCTACTTTAGGCGGCCTTTTTTTCTGCAGACATTGCACGTCCCTGGCATCTCCCCCACCCTGGGGTCTCCAATTTACTGCAGAAGCCACCTTGATAGCCTCATTCAAAACTTCATGGACTCTTTGCAAGGAACCCAGCCACACCTTGTGGCCTCCCAGGCTTTTCTCAAAGGTCTTGATGCAAGGGCTCATAACACTAGCCTTGCATTCTCTGTGCCTTCAATACCAGCATCTCATGAACAATGCCAGGTTTAGCTCTCAGCTGCAAACAGTTGAATCCCTTTCTACCAGGAATGTAGGAATTCTGAGTTTCTGAGTGGAAGAAACAGGAAAGATATTCCCTAAGCTGGCATTTTTTCAGAAGGGCACCCTGGAGGTTCTTTCTTTTTTTAGGTACTCTTGCTTTTTATTTTATTTTTGTGTGAATATGATGTGTATGTGCATGGGTAAGTATGGGTACATGTTTGCTGCAGTGCACAACACATTTGTACATGGGGGCCAGAGGCAAACCTCATCTGTTATTTCTCAGGAGATGTCCATTTTGCTTCTGTGGGGAGAGGGTATTGAGACATCTTCTCCCTGTAGCCTCATCTGAACTGGAACTCACTGCGTAGACAAGGCTACCTCCAATCTCATAGCAAACCACTTGTATGTGCCTCTGCCTCCCAAATACTGGGATTAAAGGTGTGTACCACCACCTTACTTCTGGAGACAAGGTCTCTGTTTGGTCCAGAGCTCATTAAATAGGCTAGGTTGACTAGCCAGCAAGCCCCAGGGACCTACCTCTCTCTTTCCCTGGCCGTCAGTGCTTGGAATCGAAGTACAGGTCGCCATGGTTGATACTTTTTAATGGACTCTAGGACATGACTCAAGTCTTCGTGTTTCCAAGGCAATTTTACTAGTTGACTTATCTTTTTAACCAAGGTATATTCTTTCTAAGGGGAAGCTTTTCAAGTATTTTCAAAACTTTGGTGCCTTCTATGAATGGTATCTGACCACTAAGACTACTTTCCTACTGTCCCAGTGAAAGTGTGTGACTTCTTTTTAAGAGTATTAATCTCTTTGTCATCTGCACCTGTCTGGTTGTACCTACATTTCCACAACACTACATGTGTTCATTTTCTTGCCAAATGGTGCCTTCTGTTGTAAACCCTTCTGCTCTGCCTTTTGCTCCCAATTTTCACTACAAATCTAGCTAAAGCATCAGCAATAACCATGCCACACCCTGACTGCTCACCCGTGTGAATGTTCCTATGTCAATTAGATGAGTGCTTACTTGTGAATTAAGCCTCATTCAACTTTACAGGCCATGGGCAGAATAAAGACATATTTCTTGCCATAATGTACATGACTGGCCTCAAGTTCCATTGCCAATCAGAGTCTCTGCAGGCCTTACTGCCTACACTCCAGCATTTTGGGGCTCCTTTCCCTAGAGGATTCATTCATTATTCTCTGCATATGATAGTCTAGAACTTCTCCAACATTTGTTTGCAAACTTTTCCAAATTCCTCCTGAAAACCAGCAAAGGCCAAAGAATCCCATCACCAATATTTCACTGCAGTGATCCGCTTCTCTGGTGCCAGCTTTTATGTGTTAGTCCCTTTTGATTCTCTCCACAACTACAATACCTGACAGAAACAACGCAAGAGGAGGAGGATTTATTTCGGCTCAGTTCAGTTCTAGATGCTCTTCACTGATCATGGTGAAGAGGCAGAATCCAGGACGATGAAATCATTGAGTCCAGTCTCCCTCAGGGTAGACAATGGCACAGAAGGCAGGAGCAGAGCTAGAGCCCCGCTACAACTTGCAAAGCCTCTCCCAAAAACTTCTTTCCAGCCATGCCCTACCTCACAAAGAGTCCACCTGCTCCCACAGTCACTTGAACTATGTCAGCCAGGTGATAAATTTTAAAGCAAACCACAGCAATGAACAAAATAAGCAACACTGCACTATCATAACCACACAATTTTGTAAAATGATGCTTCCTAGAATAGCTCCAGCATTAAGTACGTTAAACCTGGGTATTACATATGTTATGAACATCAGGCTTTACCAATATTTATTAGTGAATTTACTCATGATCTGTTCCTAGTCCATGCAGTTCTTAACAAAGGCTATTAAGATTAGAGCAGATTGAAATAGGATCATCAATATATAAACCTCAACGAAGCAGTAATTTAATTAGGAAATAATTATGTATCACTGCAAACAATTTCTTAAACAATCTGTATGTGAAGATTTGTGCTGGTAGGATTTTATTGTCAACTTGAAACAATCTAGAGTTCCTGGGAAGAGGGAACCACAACTGAGTCCTTTCCCAGACCCAGCCATATGCGTGGCACCATCTTTAGGCAGGTTGGTCTGAGATGTATAAGCCAACTAGCTGAGCAAGCCAGAAAGCAAGCAGTTTTCCTCCACGGTTTATGCTTCAAGACCCTGCCTTGCTTGAGTTTCTGCCCCGACTTCCCTCGGTGATGAACTATCACTTAAAGCTGTAAGAGGAAATAAACCCTTTCCTCCACAAGTTGCTTCTGTTCCTGGTGTTTACCACAGCAACAGAAAGGACCCGAACAAAGTCCCTTCACACTACCTAAGTTACGTAAACCAACAACACACACACATTAAATCTCCAAGTTTAGGGAGGCGCGTCATTGTGAACACCTGCCTGATTCTGAAGCACTGTCCCCAGCAGCCTGCCCATGGGAAACTTTTCTTTCTCTTTTGTTCTTCCATTTTACTTTTTTGATAAAGAGCCATAAACCTTACATGGCTACTTGTGGTATGCACCTCATTTAACAGCAAGAAACAACATGGTCTAGGCCATTTTCCATAGAGCAGAATGAAGATCAAAGCACGGTGTTAGAAATCTAGTCTGGTCTAGAAATACAAAATATATCTTTGTTACATAAAGAAGGAAATATGGGATAAAGCAGCTTCTCCTCCAAACTGTAAGGACACCATTAAAAATTTACATTAAAAGTAGAAATTGAGTGTACCAGTAGTTCAGAAAGTTTATATGACAACATACAACTTCAAATAATTTATCAATTTCCTCATCTATTTCCCCAGTAACCTATCTAGGGAAAATAAATAAAAGACAGGCATTGTTAGTAAGATGTTATTAATGGAAAAGAGTATGGATTCATTATTGATTTCATGCTAAGACAGATTTCTAAAGAGTAAATGGTTAGAGTGAAAGTGAGGACTGACACCATATGTAAACGCAGTAATACAAAGTGTTTTGGTCAGTTACTCAACATTTATCATGTGAGTCCCAACTCTAAGTTAGCACTAAGAAATACTGGATGAGTAATAACTTGAATACATGCCAAGGGTTGAGAATATACATGTACAAAATAAACAAATACAATTATGGATCAAAGATCAGTCTTTCTCAAGTAAAGTCTAAATAAATGAAAATTCTACCCAGGAAATTCATTTACTTGATATGAACAAACAAAAATTTAATTTTCATTAGAGCCTTGGCATGACTCTTCTTTATACCCACTCCGAAAAGTTCCTTTCTATCTAATCTGAAGTAAACAGAGTGGCAGCCGGACGACTATTGCTTATTCCCTGTCCTGTACTCAGCCCACAGGCAAATATGTCATATTCCTCACCAAGACCTCTTGCTGTTTCTATGTTTCCATAATGTGAGGATGTTGAGAGACAGCCTGCTCTTTCTAGTATGACTGCTGATCTACATGTAGATTAGTATAAAATTCTCTTGACTATAAGCATAGGCTATCATTTTCACTTGTTCATTGTCACCCGCCCCCCGCACACCTCAATTATGATCTTCAGATCCTCCAGGCTACACTCAGACCCTTGAACTAGCAACCCCTCAGTACCACAACAGAGAAGCCCTGCTCATCTGTCTCACTCTTCTAATCTTTTTGACATCCCCTCATTTTTTTTTTTAATTTTTATTTTATGGGTATACACACATTTTCTGCATGTAGGTCAGTGTGCCCGTGTGATGCATTGCCCAGAGAGGACAGAAGAGGCTATCAGATTTTGGAACTGGAGTTATAGACAAGTTGTTAGCTGCCATATGGGTGCTAGGATTCGAAATTGGGTCTTTTGCAAGAACAGTCAGTGTTCATAACTGCTGAGCCATTTCTCCAGCCCTGACATCCTCTCTTCTTAATGGATAAAGAAAATTAATTGCTGTTAAAGGGGTCATGTGACTATGTAGTTTCTTAGATAATATCACTAACAGGATAAACTTTGCCATATAATATAAAATAATCATGAAAATAATTTTTGGAGTCATAATTCCTGGAATTTTTTGAGACATACAACATCAAACAACTGGAAAATATTAAGACATTCTTCATTTAATCTTCTTTATATGCATATATATTTTCCCCTTCTTAACTATAACCTCCTAGAGATCAAGATGGATTTTGCATTTATGTTTCATCTATGCTAATGATTCACACACAATAAGTATTCAATAAATAAGTATTAAATGAATGACCTCTCATCTAACAACCTCTTTCCTCATACATTTTATTCAAATAAATTAAATAGAATTAAACTCAGCCAAAGTAAACATATAGCAATCCCCTGCTAAAGAAATGGATGCAGTTGGTAACCCTATATGCTGAGTTCTCTGTCGTCTTCATTTGAGTGAATAACATCATCCATCAAATTCCCTTGGTGTCAGGAGACATGATGAAAGAAATTATCCATGAATATAGAACAGGCTGGGCATAGTTATGCACACCTTTACTCTCAGCACTTGGGAGGCAGAGGCAAGCAGATCTTTGTAAGATCTCTGTGAGATCAAGGTCAGCCTGGTCTACATAAAAAGTTTTAGGCCAGCTGAGGTTACACAGAGACACTGTCTTGGTAAACCATATCAAAACAAAAATATAAAACAAAAAGATATAAAATGAACAATTTCTCAGGGTGATATGGAAAACATTTTTCAGCAACATGATGCATGAATACTAAATTCTAATTAGCTGAGAAAAAGGGGGAGTGATAAATAATCTTCTGAATAATTATGGGATTTTTCCAATTTTAATGAAAGCTATAAACCTCTATATGCAAAAAGTTCAATAAACTCCAGATATAAGCTATCTGAAGAAAATACCACAAAACAGACTGATCTAATTCCTTACAAGGAGTGAGAAGAAACGTATATCCAGGCAAACTCAATCAGACAAAAACCCAGCATAGAACTGGGGAAATGGGCAGCAGGCCCCAGCCCTAGCTGAGAACTACTGGCAGCTGATCAGTGCCGGGTAACAGCAAATTGATCTTCTAACATGGAAAGACTCTAGATAACCTAACTAAACTCCAGTGGATGAATTTACACTGGGACTTATCTGGGAGTCAAACTTGACTCAATAGGCCTTAACATATATGACAGAATGCATGAAATCTGATGTGGGGGTAATTATAGAGGGTTTGGATAGGGAATTGGGTATAAAGATGACTATGATGTTTTGTATGAAATGCACAAAAAGTTCAATAAAAACATATTATTTGAGACCAACTGGTCATTACCCAAGCTTTATCTGCAGGACACACAGTAATTAAAAATGCCAGAATGGTGGAACTAACCTTCTTGGATGTTTAACAGACATACCTTGAGATCTATACTAATTCGGTCAGAGGGACACAAAGGATGCTTTTTGCTCCTTGCCCTCCTAGGTCGATTAGTTCCCAGGGACCATGAACATCTCGCAAAATGTCCTGTAATGGTGGTGGTTCATCTGACCTCTTGATCAAGGAGGCCAAGGTGACCCCACCAGATGGACTTGAACCAGTGTCCAGTCTATAAAGAGGAGGGTCAACAC
>NW_008340206.1:2861476-2880570 GCF_000622305.1 Nannospalax galili
GAGCTATTGTGTTCTGTTAAAAATATACATATATATATATAAAATGTATTTATCAAATCTGTAATCATTATGCCAAAAAATGTGAATTACTGTAACGTTTTTTATATTGTTAAAACTGTAACTTTAATTGTAAAAAAAAATTTTAAATAAAAAAAAGAGAAAAAAAACATACATTTTAAAACAAAACAGATAAATAAAATGATCCTTAAATTCTAAAAGAGGAAACTGAAATGGATTGTGCATATTACAGAGAGAAGGAGTACACAGCACAACGAAGGGAAGGGTAGCCAGAGAACCAAGAAAATTGCAAAGAAGTGGGATGCAGGATTTGTAAGTAAATACTTTCAACTATAAAGAAGAAAAAAAACATACATTTTAAAACAAAACAGATAAATAAAATGATCCTTAAATTCTAAAAGAGGAAACTGAAATGGATTGTGCATATTACAGAGAGAAGGAGTACACAGCACAACGAAGGGAAGGGTAGCCAGAGAACCAAGAAAATTGCAAAGAAGTGGGATGCAGGATTTGTAAGTAAATACTTTCAACTATAAAGAATAGACAGAGAGATTCACTATCAACATTCACTACATATTAAAGAAGGAATTCATAGTGATTTTATACAACTGAGCACAGAAATGGAGGGAATGTTTCACTCTCGTTCTTATAGAACCACAATTAACCTAAATAAAGATTAGACAAAAACACCAAGAAGAAATAGATTAAATATCTCATGAGTTCACAAACAGATGTAAAATATCAACAATCTACTAACAAAAATTTAAAGTTCCAAAAAGTTAACTAATTACAAAGCACAATTTCCCCATAAGCAGGAGGTTGGTTCATCGTTTGGAAATAAATCAACATAATGGTTTACGTTAATAATAAACTGAAGGAGAAAAATCATATGATCACTCAGTAGATGAGGAAAATGACAATATTCAAAGTAAATCCATGTTGGAAATTCATGTGGAGCAAACTGAGGAACGGAAAGCCAACTGACGTGACATTAAAGAAGTATGAAAATGTACACTAGCCTCACATCGAAGGGGAGACGTCTGAATGCTCTCTTTAGTCAAAAGAAGTAAAAGTGTTGACTCTCACATCTATTCAGTGTGAATCAGAAAGTCCTAGTCAAACCAACGAGCCAAGAAGACTCATGTCTTTGAGATTTGAAGTGACAGTAAATAAATAGGCAAAATTAAATCTGATAACACACAAGAGATGTACTTTGAAAATTATGGAATATTTTCAAATGGATAAAATGGTTAAGGGGATAAGTACTAAATATGTCCATGGATTATGATATTCAATATATTTAGATGTCAATTTTCCACATATTGATTGCTTAATGAGATCCCTTTCAGTGGTCCAGTAGGGCTTGGAGGAGGGGCCTCTCTTTTTTTGTTCATATATTGAGAAGCTAATTCTAAATTTCACAGAGAAATGCAAAGAAGTAAAAAAAAAAAAAAAACACCTTTGGAAACAAAACAAAGTAGGAAGAATTACACTACTTAGTTTCAAGATCTTTAAAGATACAGTAGCCAAATCCTGTGTCATTATAATAAAGGTAGAGTAATAATAAACAGAAGAGAATACAGATCCCACAAATAGAACTGAAAACATATAGTCCATATGCTGCAAAGGCATCTAATGAGAGACTGCCTTTTGACTATATGGTCCTAGAAAACTTGAGTATCTTCATGCAAAAAATACTAAAATTTAATTCATATCTCACATCATATGCAAAACAAAATGCAAAGTCAATCACTGTTTAATGCATAGCTATAAAATATAAACCAGTAGTTTTCTGGACACAGGGTGCTAGAGCAAGGCAGGGCATGATTTGGAAATAACCTCATGAGGAAACAGAAGCGATGGATATGTTCATTATCTTCAGGGTGGTAATGGTAATGATGTTGGTTTTCGTACTGTGTGTCAAAGCTAACCAAATTACAAACTTGAAATACAAGTGTTTAGTATATGTCAATAAGTCACTAAAGCTGTTTTGAAACTACAGTTATTGATACAGCCATGTGTAACTGTCCTGAGACTGTGAAATATTCAAGTGTCCTGCAAGAGATACAGGAGGAGGCCGGTCATCCACTGAAGGGGAGCTGTACAGCACCCATTAAAGGCTTTCTGAGCTTTCAACTTTGAGGGGCAAAACCAGGGAATAAAGAAAAATCTTCTTCAGAAAACTCAGGTATTCAGTTGCAAACGACTGAGGTCAGGGAAGGCCCGCCAAGACAAATCTCCATTCAGTGTTTGAGCTAAGAGACCACTTACTTCTTGTTCAAGCAGAGGCCGTGGCAATGGAGGTAAAGAAAAATCTGGACTAATGAGTGTGAACACAAGGTGAGAGATCAAAGGACATCTCGACAAATGACTAACTTGGCAGCTGATACATTGCACAGAGAGATGCTTCTCAGGTTCCATATTTGGAAGTCTGCATGAAGCACAAACAGATCTCCGGAATCACAGTGGTGCTTAGATCCTAATGCCATTGTACCCAAAAGTTCCACTCCCACTCCCAGAATATTTAAAGTTGGGTCCGGTGAGATGGCCCAGTAGGTAAAGGTACTTCCTGCACAACTCTAGAAACCTGTGTTCAACGCTGGAACCCATGTAAAGGTGGAAGCTGAGAATTGTCGACTGAGCTCTACATATGTACCATGACAAAGGCAGACAGCCCCACACATATAACACACATAAAATAATTAATTAGGTAATTAATTAACTTCTAACCTCACTCACCTACAGCTCAGGGACCATTGCAGAAGATGGGCCAGAAAGACTGGGCCACGATTGGTTCATGATCATAAGGAAGCAGAGTCCTCCAGGCCTCTGGAACTTGCTCATATCAACTTACAGTAATCCTGTCAGTATGCTCAAGACCCATGCAAATTCTTTTAGACAAAAATGCAGCATAGAACTGGGAGGATGGGCAGCAGGCCCCAACATTAGCTGAACAACTATTGGCAGTTGATTGCCGCGGGGTGAGGTAGAGCTGATATTGTTTAAGGGACCGACTCTAGATAGGTTGACTAGATTCCCATGGAAGAACTCACACTGAGAGTCTGCTGGGTACACAAACTTGACTGGATAAGCCTTAACATATATGACAGAATGCATGAAATCTGGTGGATGGAGGGCTAAGGGAGTGTGCAGATAGGAAGGCATATAAAGATAATTAAGATGTTTTGTATGGGTGCAAAAGAATTCAATTAA
Source organism: Nannospalax galili (assembly GCF_000622305.1). Lineage (NCBI taxonomy): Eukaryota > Metazoa > Chordata > Mammalia > Rodentia > Spalacidae > Nannospalax > Nannospalax galili. The sequence goes on from NW_008340206.1 coordinate 2,864,708, forward strand.
AATATACATTGAAGAATTGGAGGTAAAATAAATCACATCCAATATGTAGTAAAACATCCAATCTGTAGTAAACCACACTGAATTACAAATCATCCTTTTTCAAATCCTATTCTATCTATCTGACAAATAAAATGTATTTTTTTCTTTCCAAAAATAAATGAACTTTCTAGTTGTCTATTTTTTGTTATATCAGATACAAGTGTGTATTTATAGATCAATCCAAAGAATATAAATTCTAACTAAAGAACAGGGTATGTAGGAATATTTGAAGAGATCATTCTCGTCAACCTAAACATAATTAAACCTCAAAATCAGAATCTCAGTGTCCTCAGTCAAATACAACAAAAAGAAATGTACCACTGAGCACATCATACTGAAAACATCAGGATCTGAGGCCAAAGAAATGGCTCAGCAATTAAGTATAGTTGCAGCTCGTACAGAGAACTTGAGTTTGGTTACCAACACCAGTGTTGTATGGTTTCTAATCCTCTGTAGCTTCAGCTCCAGGGGATCCGATGCCCGTGAGGGTTCCTGCACACATATGTGGGCATGACACATACACATACAGAGAGACAGGGAGAGAGACAAAGAGAGAAAGAGAGAAATCATTAAAAATCAAAAGAAAACATCAGCACCCTAAGACAAACTTGGGATATAAAAAGCACCCACAGGAAATGACACATAGTCTAGAAGGACCAAAGATCACGACTGGCAACTCTCTTAGCTGAGGTGACAAAATGTTCTTATGCAACTTGGTACTATGTACAATTAATATGCACCAGTAAAAACACAAAATAGTATCCCACATAAAGATAAAACACTGTATACAGCAGTGGAATGAATCTATCGACAAACCATGGTGCGACTAAATGTGCAAGGTTTGATGTCCGTAAAATTATTTTTATTTACTTCCTACAATGGTGTGTCATTATATGTTTGCCCAAACCAATAGAGTATATAGGAACAAGTAGGCGCATCGTAGATACCATGGCATGGCCAAGTAGTTTCTTCAGCTGTAGCCAATGTTCTACTCTGCTCAGTGTTTTTGATAAAAGGGAAAAGCCGACAGTGGAGTAGGAAAGGGGCACGTGGGATATCGCTGTGCTGATGGAGCCTGGGTTTTATCAGATGCAGTCATGAAAAATGGTGTAGGTGACTTATTTCCCTGTGTATGATTAATTCAATAAATGTGTCTGTTGTGGAAAACTGCCTGAAATAATTTATGGAGCCAGTGGCCCGTGAAAAATGTTCAACTGTCTAATGAAGAAGAGCATGCTCGCTTTCTTATAAAGGGAACAAGGCCAGCATGCAGCATTAATTCCTCCTCCTGGAAACTCAATAACCAATAATTAATAATAAAACAGCAGAAGACTGTAAAGAGTACAGTATACCAATTCTAATTTCTGTGGATTCCTAGACCTCTATCCCCAAATGCGCCCTATGAAGTGATTTCTAAAATCTCCCTGTATCCTGAGGCCATAATCCAGCTACAAATTAGAGCAAAAACCAGGAAGATGCCCTTAGAAATGCATCTTCTTGCCAATCCAACTTTTAAAGGGAAGAAGCACTGTGCTGGAAATACTTGCAAAGCTCCAGGAGTGCTTAGTGTAACATGATTAACTAGTGCCTTCCCTGGGCTTCTTAACAGCCTGAGGTAGAAAAAGCAGAGGTGAGTGTTTAACCGTGTCACACAGAAACAATATGAGCTTCAACTGATTAAGCAGCTACATCCCTGTCCTGCTGTATAATGCAGGCTGTGCCACACTGCTAAGTAATGTAGATCTGTGTTTAGCTTAAACTCCGTAAAGAATCTGAATCTTCTCACTGAGGACAAACAAGAGAATTACCAATGATCCTTCTTCTTACCTCAAAAAGAACGATGATTAAGCAACACCAGTTCTGAATAGAAACGGTACAGTCACAGAGCCTTTGGGAGACACACGGAGTTAAGACACTGGTGCTACCAAAGGACATGCAGAACAGGTTCGGAATCCCGTTGCCAACTGTATGCATCCTACAGTAAATGGGGTCATTCTAGGGTGCTAGTCTGGAAATGCTTGAACTGAGAATTTCTATATCCAGATGTGAAGATTTGGATGTCAAAGGTCAATATAGCCAGGTGAAAATGTCATTCGTAAAACACATTATTTATTGAATGATGCCAATTCTATGTAGGCCTATTAATTACTTGCTTCATTGTCATGATAAAATACCTGACCAAACCAACAGGGAAAAGGAAGTTTCAGGTTCCTTCAGATTCAAACATTCACGTGGCAACAGGGGCCTAAAGGAACAGTCTAAAGCAATCACTCTGTCATCTTAGAACTTAACCTAAAGAATCCTTCCAAGGTGGATATTTAAATTAGACAAACCACATCTGAGTATTGGATTCTATCAACACTCAGTTTCTCTAAAGGACTATTTTCCTTGTCTGACATATTGTAGTCTTACTAGAATGCAAGAATTTGAAGACTCCACATTATAAATACTATTTTAAACCCTGAATTCAGTGGTCAACCAAAACATAACTGAGAGCTAAGCAGCAGGAAAGGGAACCATCTCTTTTCTTAAATCACCTTAGGAAGCTTCAGAAAGCAGAAAGAGTAACTTTTGTCAGTGTATCCCAAAGAGCCTGTTTCCTCCGAGGGGCAGGGCCTGATGAGGAGAGCTGACTATGGAGAGCTACCCACAGGAGGAGGGGCTTTCTGCACCATCTTGGAAAGGGAGCCGAGTGTGGCCAGGCGCCCGAGAATGAGAACAAGTGTCCTGGCATTTACCAACCTGGGGCAAGACTGAGGGCCCACGAGGCATGGACAAAAGCTAGCGGTGACTGTGGGTGGCCACTGAAACAATCTGGAGTGGCGGGCTCTGAGCCACTGAGCAGAGCTGGGCCCAGAGTGTTCGTCTCTGTAAGTCACCCCCCCAAGGGCATAAACCGCAATAAATTCATATAAAAATGTTATATAGTGCAAGAGACCCCGAGAGAACTTGTGTGACACTCAGGAAAACGAACATTTGCATTATCTAGCTACAGTTGATAGCATGCGCTGGGATCTTATACCTGATAATCTTCCACTTACCCTATTTTACAAACGATGCAAAGATACAAAGCAGTTAAAAGCTTTGCTAATGGGGCTGGAGAGATGGCTCAGTGGTTTAAGAGCACTGAATGTTCTTACAGAAGATACGGGTTCAAATTCCAACACCCATATGACAGCTAACAACTGTCTGTAACTCTAGTTCCAGGGAATCTGACAGTCTCCTCTGTTCTACGTGGACATTGCACAACAAAGGTGCACTTACCTACATGCAGGCAATACACGCATACACATAAAATAAAAATAATAAATATAAAAGCTTTGCTAATATTAACTTATAACATTAAGAACAGAATTACCACATGATCCATCCAGCCACACTATACTACCCAAAGATCTCTAAATCCCATGTTAGAGATACCTGCAAATCCATGTTTATTGCTGCTCTAGTTATAATCACAAGAAAACAGAATTAGCCTAAAGGACCATCAACAGATGAATGGCTAAGGAAAATATGGTATATATATACAATGGACTTCAATTCAGCCATAAAGAAAAATGGAATCATGAAATTATCGGGAAAACAGATTGGTCTGGAAAGGAGTATATTGCGAAAATTCAGACTCAGGAAGATAAAATCAGCATGGCCTCTCTTAGTTGCAGATCCTAGCCTTTAATATCTGCATATGTGTATTTATCTGAGTCCGGCTGTGAGTGACGACACTAGAAAGCAGTAGTAAGAGAAGGAAAAGAAAGGAGGGAAGATAATAAAACACATGAGGCATGAAAGTAGAAAAAGGACCCTTAGGACTGGACGGGTAGAAGTGAGGAGCAGGCAGAGGGGTCTGAAGATGGAGAGGAATGCGGGAGGAGCCACGCAAAAAGAGGTTTAAGGAGATACCACAGTGACAACTGTTACTTTGGATGCTAATTGCTATTTTGCTAAGTGGTCATTCTGTCAAAGCACCTTCTAAATATTTGTATTTATCTTCATAGACCTGCTCCCAGTCTTAGTTAGAGAAGCTTCTTTTTCCAGTGGGAAGGTAGTCAATAGAGAGGTGCTTAAGTGGTCAATGTGTAGAATGGAACACAGTGTTCCATCCTACACGGGACATCTATAGAAACACCACCATGCCAGGGCTCAGGGAACACAGCACAACAGGAGGCAGGAAGAACTGTGAGAGCTGGACATTGGGAGGACAGCTATGGAATGCCGTCTTCTGGACAATCACGAACTCACAGCAGCTGTAGATACCTGGTTGCCTGGGCAAGGTCTATGCAAAGTCAAGCCAGCCATACTTCTGGTATAAAAGAGGTAAATGACCTCCAGGCCTCATCCCCTGCTGAGGAGTTATTGGCACTGGATTGTTACTTGGAAGGGAAAATCACTCTTTTTTGAGGAGATGGAAATTGATAGGTTTCCCATGTTAAGTGAATAGCCACACACCCCTGCATGTATAGGCATGTGGGAATCAGTAACTGCACTTAGCGGGTCATCAGAACAAAGAAAATGCCATGAACTTGGGGGTGAGTGGGTCTTAAAGGGATATAGAGGGAGTTGGAGGAGCAAATGGGGTTAGTGTAATCATAATTCATTGCACACATGGCTCATTGCATACGTGGCTGTAATTATCAAAATAAAGAAAACCTTTTTTCAAGATAGGAAGCTTCTTTAGTTTTACACAATTTTTAGGAAATCAGCCTCAGCTCTGCTGTAGGAAAACTAGGTATTTTATCGTCTTATTGTATTAAACTGAATTTAGTAAATCTTTCTGTGCCTTAATGTTTATGTATTGCTGTGATTGTTTCTACAGTTTCTAATAAAAAATAAAATGAATAAAATAAAAATAAAAATAAAAGAGTGATGCTATCTTTCAAAAATAACAAAGCTAAAGATTGTAGAACCAGAGCTGGAAAGATGATTCAGCAGTTAGAAGCATACATTTGCAGAGGACCCTAGCTAGGTTTGGAACACCCATCACGGATAGCTGGTGGCTGCCTGTCACTGTAGCTCCAAGGGGTCTGCTGCTCTCTTCTGGCCTCTGAAGGCCCTGATCTCACATGTACAAACCCACAAATATAGATACACATGTTCACACAATTAAAATTAAAATAAAATAAGAGTTTTCAAACTAAGACACTCCCCCTTTCCCAGCACTAAGGCATTGCTCCTGGCTGCTTCTCACCCATCAAATACCAGATACAGTTCTAGCACAAGCTGAAGCTGTGTGTGTGACGAAGCCTAGCAAACAGTATGAATTTTAAGCAAACAGTATGAATTTTAAGCAAATATTCCAAATCCTAAGAATTAAAGTGATTTTTCCTCCACATTATTACTTATGAAATGCCACCCCAGTTACATAAAAGCTCTGACAAATTTATACTAGTACCACACTTAAAGTCCCTTCTGTATTTGTTTTAATTGTGTTCATAAGGAAGAAGAAACTGGGGCAGGAGAGATGGCTCAGTGGTTAAGAGCACTGGCTGTTCTTGCAGAGGACCTGGGTTCAACTCCCAGCACCCACATGGTAGATAACAACCAGTCTGTAACTCCAGTCCAGGGGAAGCCAGCACCCTCTTCTGTCCTCTGCTGGCATTGCTCGACACAGGTGCACTTACACACATGCAGGTAATACACTCACACACATAAAAATAATAAAATATTTTTAGAAAGAAGGAACTTCTGGTAATTCAACTGCAGTAGAAGTCCATGAGGAAATGTATTCTTTTGCAATGTATCTACTGTGTATGAAACGCTGACTGTAAAGACAGTGGAATACTTTTTAATCTATCACATCTTGTGAAAGCCATCATTCTGACCATCAAACACAGAAACTAGAAAGACTCCATGCTGGGTTATCCAACTCAATAAAAATGCTGAATGTCTTAATACACTGGTGAGAAGCAAATGAAATGCTGCGGGCAGCCCAGTAAGGACTTGCATGGGGGTTTGCAGAGCTAGAATGAGTCAGCTCTGAACTACAAATTACTAGAGCGGGGGCACTGACTAGTAATAAGAAAAAGTCCCTAACAATCTTCCTGCTAACCACACATATCAAAAGACAAAGCCATGTGGCCAGGATACCTAGGTTTAAATTCAAACTCCAAGTCTTGTTAAGTTCATAATTATGACACATGATATAATCACTAAAATCCCAGGTTTTTTCCTCTATAAAAGAATGCCATTGATAAAATATACTCACAGAGTTGCTCCATAGGTCAAATTAAAATGCATATCAAGTGTTTAACAAAATATGTGGAAAATGGTAATTGCTCAGTGAATGTTACCTAATATTAATAGCAACTTGCTTGGGAATATCTTTGTTGAATACATCAAAATGATTTTCTTCATTTCTCTCCTGTGTGACGGCAACGTGTGAAAATGCCAATAGTCTTAACGTGATAAACGATGAGAGAAAAAGTAACAGAAACCTGATCTCTTTCTCTCTCTTTTTGAAACATCATCTATGTGTTCCAGACTAGCCTAGAACTTGCTGTGTAGCCAAGGATGATTTTGAACATCTTATCCTCCTGCCTCCACATTCTGAGTGCTGGAACTACAGTGTGTCAGCACACCCAGTTTATATGATGAATAGGATCAAACCCAGGGTTTTCAGCATGCTAGGCACTCTTCCAATGCATCTATATCCCCAACCAACATTAACCTTTAAAATAAATGAAATGTACATATGAAAATAATTTCCGACCTGGGAATTATCAGTTAATAACTCAAATATGCAATGTTTTAAATACTGTTCTATTGAAGGATGAAACCCTCTTCCAAGCAACAGGGCAGGCGTGTTTCCAGATTCCCTTCCCTAAAACATTCTTGGGACATCTTAAATTAGGAAAATCACAGATCCCTAAACGCATCAATGAATCCGTTTGAAAACTGTATTGACATGAGAGCACCTGGGCGTAGATGGAAGTAGATCACACATGCATGACCACATTGTTTTCTACTCTTACTGTCTCTGCCATGGGGCAGATCACCAGCACCACACTGACCACTATAGTTCAGATCGTAAATGCTCCCTACAGGTCCAGTGCTGAAGTGTTGGTGGTAAAACAGCAAAAGCTTTAATAGGAGTACCCAGTGGAAAGAAGTTAGTCAGATACTCTGAACCCCATATTTGTTCTCTGTTTGCTAGTTGTGGTGACGGGCACATGAGCCTTTACCATATGCCCCTCTGTGACATGCCTGCCTCACCAAAGTCTCCAAAGCAACCAACTATGGGATGAAACCTCCAAAGCTGTGAGATAAAATAAACCTTCCCCCTTTTTAACCTGGTTTATCTCAGAAATTGTGTTACTGTGAATCAATTAATATATAGACATTGTTCTTATGTTATTGAAATAGGTCAATCCTTGTCCTAACTGTGGCCATAAGACTTACCATCCTCATCAATATCCCCACCGTCATCATTACCACCCCTGGGTCTCTTCTATTCCATGCAGTGTTATAGGAACCCATGAATCACTGATTCTGAGGACACACACCTCCAGGCAATGAGAAAAAGCTTTTCTTTTGATTATCTTGATTAGCCTTGACAATAAACTATAGAACCATGGAACTCCTATTCAATTTAGACAGCAACACTCAAGATCTACCCCAAATCCCTTCTCTGTTTCTTCCTTACTAACATATATTCCTTTGGAGCAGAAGACATACAACTAAAATCAACTTGATATTCCTTATAGCTAAAAGTGTCCTGGTAACCACAGAAATTAGTTCAGAGCAGAGGCAATTTGAAGTCACTAGGTAGAACCTCCTGGAAAGAATTCAATAACCATCCCGCTTTTCCTTTTTTCATTCTTTGTTTCTTCCAGGAGGACAGCAGGGTTCTTGCTGACTTAAGGCCCAAAGCATAAAAACAGGAGACTATTATTTTTCAGTGGAGGAGCAAAGATCTGAAAATATCCCATATCCCTACACACATCTGTAGGCCATGTGCTGGTCTTGATCTGTGAACATTTTAACCCTTTTCCTATTTGTCAGACTATTATTAGCTTTTCTAACAGCCAGGCCCCTTCATGACAAAATATGTTCCTTTTTGCCCAATACCTCCTTCCCCAAAGTATAAGTGGGTTAGAGCATAGTCAGGAGTTTTTTCAAATCATAAGCTTCTGGAACTGGCCAAGGTAGAGTTTAACAGTTTATTTGGGGAGAACACTTCATGATGTAATGCCAAGCTTTGTCAGTCAACCATAACATTGTCATTTTTTGAAAGAAGCTACTTCTAACTTATAGATGCTCCTGTATACTGTCACCAAAAAAACAGACTCTTAGCAATGAATTTCAGATGTGTGCAAGGTTTGGCACATATCATGTGAGACTTCTAGCAATGAAAAGTAGAGCTGTTTTATAGACCCCTGAGCCTTCCATCTTCTCTAAGTAGATTTCAAAGTTTCTATTATAATGTTTTCACTTTGTCTTGCAGAACACAAAGAATTTAAGGGCCATGTTCACTATACAAGCCAGCTTCTCATTTCAGTCCTTATATAATTGAGGTACTATTAAAAATCTAGAAGGTTTCAAATTAGTTTTAGTTTGCATTTCCCTGAAGGTTATGAATGGTGAGCACTTTTTAAAGCATATCTTAGCCATTTGTATTTCTTCTGAAAACTTTCTGTGTGCTTTCACAGCCTACTCATTAATTGGGTTGTTTTCTTGGTGTTTGGATTTTGAATTCTTTATATATTCTATATATTTGTCCTCTATCAAATGTATGCTTGGCTAAGATTGTAAGAGCCTCAGGTTGAGGAAGACAAGAGTAAAATAACGTCTTCTGGACACGACAACGACACTGCATTCATCACCTCACAGCAGGTATGGATGCCCACACAGGACCTGCACAGAATCAGGCAAATCAACATTTTAGCTGCCCACCTCTCACTAAGGAGCTTTGGAAGTTGATGGCTTCGGAGGAAAGGAGAGTCAGTTTTTTCAAAGGTATGACATTCAGTTGACCACCAAATGGTAAACCATCCGGTGGATGACACCACACTCAGAACTAGGTAGACAACCCAAACTGGAATTGAATGTTTATTAAATCAAGACACCAAGGGGACATGAAGTTCGGGGGTACATTTTGGAAGACTTAAATGGGGGATTGGGGTGAATATTATCAAGGTACATTGCATGACATTCTCAAGGAATTAATAAAAGTGTTTATTTTAAATAATCTAAGGGGTTTTCTAGGATAGTAGACTAGGCAAAATGAAGAAAAACTCATTATTAAAAATGTGTCACAGCCAGGTATAGTTCCTGTAATCTCCACACTTGAAAGGCAGGAGTATCAGAAGTTCAAGGTCATAGTCCAACATACATAATGAGTCTGAGTACAGCCTGAACTAAAAGCTATAATAGGCTTTTACCAGAAGATTCTATGTGCTTTTACCATCAGAGATTTTTGTCTTGTTTCATAATTTTATGATTATTTTGATTATGTGTATGGTATATATTTAATGTCACTTAATGTTCCATTTTAAATTCCTTAGAAGTACATATCTTTTTCTTAAATTATTTTTATGTGTATGTGTATGTTGCCTGCATGTGTGTAAGTATACCTGTGTAGTGCAATGCCTGCAGAGGTCAGAAGAGGGTGTCGTATTTCTCTGGAACTAGAATTATAGACAGTTGTTAGCTGCCGTGTGGGTGCTGGGAATCGAACCCCAGTACTCTACAAGAACAGCCAGTGCTCTTAAGCACTGAGCCATCTCTCCAGCCCCAGACTGCATACATTAAGCACTAAACATCATTTAGAACTAAGTGTTTATCCAGAGTCTTATCTTTATATTTAATTAGACAAACAAAAGATGTGGTCAAACAACTTTAAAACTTCAATTTATTTCTCAAAAAATTAACCGAAAAAGATTCACACAGTTCCGTTGTCTTTTGGCTTCATTTGATTTTCTGAGACAAGGCCTGGGCTGGCCTCTGATGGAATCCCCTGACCTGATCCTCTGAAGCATTACAGTTGTCAGAACACAGCACTGACCCTGTCTTCTCCCATTTTCCTTTTTTCTTCATTTTCTTATATAACTGATCTGTCCCCTCCCCTTGCTGGTTCTCTAATAGTGAATATAACAAAATAAGCATTGTTAATGTTGAAGAAAACAATATTGGACTATGATGCTTCAAATTTTGTTGAATTTTAATATCATTATAATCATATCAATGTGAAATAAGTCACATTGTGTGAAATGGTCGGATATTTGAGTTTCAATGATAGAAAGGTATTTCCTGAATCCTCTGATGCCATGCCATTCCCTATAAAACAAAACTCTGATTCAGACAGCTTTTCCACCGCCTTCCTGAATGCTTAAAAATTCTGTTTCAAGTGGAGGTAATTAGTCAGTGATTAAGAGGCAGAGAGTAATTAGTACAAAAGAGAAATGCCTTTGTTGGTATAAGACCTGCCAGTCCAACAGCAAAGAAGCCTTAGGTAGAAACTTTTAAAAAGAAGCATCTAAAGTTTTAAGGTTAAATAATTTCAAAGTTGGAAGTTCAAAACTATCAGTCCAGGAGTGTGAACTCAATTAATGTAAATATACTTTTAAATGTGGTATTCACACTGATCAACTCTCTCTAGCAACACCCCTGACTGTCTAGTGCTGAAGCCTTGCTCACAGCGGCTTCTCCACAGAGAGATGCCCTGGTGATTCTTGCTAATTCAGACTCAATTCTCTATCTGTTCTTTTCTTACATAATTTATTAGAACATAAAACCATGTTATGGTGCATGTTCTTTCTGTAATCCATCTGTCAAATTAGGGTTTATGGTTTATGAGAAAAGAGTGTATTCATCCCAATAAGATGTCCACAACTCAAAATAGTGCCTGGTACATATTAAGCGGTCAGTAAAATGTGTGCTGAAAAGTGAATTACTAATACCCAAAGGAGACTCTCTTTATAAAGACCCTGCAATGGGTGGGGATCAGTTGGTAGAGAGATTGCCTAGCATGCATGAGGCCCTGGGTTTAATCACCAGCACTACATAAACTGGATATGGTGATACACAGCTGGAATGTCAATAGTCAAGAGATGTACAGGAGGCCAGGGTATATAGCAAGTTCAAGTTCAGTCTAGGCTACTGGCAAACAACTCTTTCTCTCTTAAAGAAAAGATCCTTACTTGTTTTAATAGTTGTATCATCTTGACAGGATCTAGGATTGATCACCATGGACATGAGCTTTTGGTTGAGTCCCTGAGGGATCTTTTATGAGGGATTTTCTACATTAGGCTAATTGAGGTTGGCAGACAAACTTTAAACAGGAGCAGCACCTTTGTATGAGTTACGTTCTCAACTGTGTATAAAGAAGAGAACAAACTGAGAACTAGAGTTCACTGCTCTCTGCTTCCTGACCACTGATGCAATGTGTCCATCCACCCCAAGCTCCTGCCATGACTTCTCCACCATGATGGACAGTAGTCCCAAAACTGAGTCACAATAAACCATTCCGTCTTGCGGTTGCCTTTGTCGGTTGCTTAATAGCAGCAATGACACAAATAACTAATGTGTTTACAAATAACTAATGTGAAGATATTGGCTGCTGAGGGCTCTTTTCCTCTTGGTAACAGCTGTACTGGCTTTTCAGGGCTACCTGGACACAAGGCATGGGATCCATGTGCATTATTTACCTGAGCCTCCATTAGGAGGATGGAATGCCACTGCCTCCCAGAACACTTCCTGTCTCACAGATTTAATAAGCTTCTCTGTTGCACTCTGAAAAGCCTCCGGTCATCTGTGCATATGTTTTCTTCAACAGGAAACCACTCAGTGGCAAGACTTATGGCCAATTCATCTTTACAATTGCTTCAGTCCCCACCACTGCACAGTGCCTCACTGTCTAAGAAAAGCACATTACATGAGAAACTTGAAACTTCACGTGACACACAAACTCTTTTCCTAAGGAAACATCTTAGTTTTAAGTACCTGATATAGAACTCTGTCCAACCCAGTGCTTCCCAGGCCCCCAAAGCCTTGACCGTGAATATGCTCCATTTTTCTTTATGGTCCAGTGAATGACTATTTTTACACCTGAACAGTCAACGCAATGTAGACTATTACACAGCACGATTTGTAAAGTAACTGTTGTCACTTGCTAAATTTGCTGACCTTTTAGAAGACTTACCTCCTCCTTCCACTCACTATAAACCAATCTAGGCAATAAAACCACGTACAGATAGCACTACAAACAAACAGAAATTGCAACAATTTATTCTTGCCTGTCCATCTTTCTAATATAGCAAGCAAGTTTAGTGTCTAGTTGATCCTAAAAGATCTACTTGCTGTAAGCTATAGTGAGATTCAAACCTCTCCATGGCAAGACAGAAGAGGTAAGGAGAACAATTCCTGCTAATCAATCATGAGATCTGTTTATAATTTTTAAATGCATTTGATATCTACATATTTTAATATCATCACAATTCTAAAGCTACTCAGATTTTCTACCTCATATTTGTAACATATTCAATCATTTACATATTTGAATATATATGTGACATTATTTCTCATTAATGGTTTAAGCTAAGAACTGTGTGAGGAAACTACCTGAAGAGTCCACAGATGTTTAGAGATGAACAAAAGGTATTTTAAAAATCACTTTCCAAAAGCTACACACATATTCACTACCGTGAGTAATTGTATGATTGCATTTTAATAAAACGTACATTTCCTGGAGAAAAATAAACACATTACAACTGTTCAAAATTAACGGAAGCACATTATTGCGCGTATCAAAGCAAAAGAGAAGCCATTCCCTAAAATTTTTCCTTGCAACAAATAGAAGTAGTGTATGTGTAGAGAAAAATGAAACAATCAGTTAAAATAAATTTGACATAGATATTTACAAAAACATAATTTTAGAGTTCAGAAGCAATTTCAAATGCTGCCTGTGGTCATTTGCAGGATTTGCAATGATTTTACATTATTTTTCATGAGGAGCAGAGTGCAATTCAGACCAGAGAGTCACTTCAGGTCCAGTTCCACTGTCACTCACAGGGTGATGATGGACTGCCCTTGGCACCATTTTCACTAGAAAAGATCAGACCAGCACTGCAGCCAGTCACCAAGGCGATGCCACACAGTCTGCTTCAATGAGCAGCACTGCCACTGAGCTCCACCCAGCACTCAGCTCCTCATGGGCAGTTCAAGATGTAACGGAAGCCACACACTCTTGAAGAGGAGGAGGCAGGCTTCACAGCCCATGCCTTGCAGGAAAGTGTGTGTGACAGTCCCCTAGGCAGGACTGGGGGAGAGTCATCACACCTCCAGCAGCCCCAGTTCATAACTGTGCTCTTGGTAACATCATTCATTTAATCTCCCTTAGAGCAAACACTGTTCTGCCAATCTGTGATCATTCGGGTCCTCAGCAATATGACTAGCCGAACGTTAGTCTATCTTTTTAGATACCTAAGGGAAAAGATCTAGAAACCTAATTAAGGTTGATGTTCTCATACAAAAAAAGTGTTTGTCATCTTCTTACCCACAAGTAGGTTTATTGAAAACAGTAACCTTTATCACATGCACATAGAAAACACCATCGAACAAAATATTTCAAAACCGTAGGATGGTATTTCTCTGAGAAAGATTGTTGGAATGAGTTGGAGAAGAATGCAGAGGGGGTGGAATGTGGAGAGACAATAATCCTGTAACTGGGGAAGCAATGGCTTTTCGTAGCACATCTTCCTGAAACATGACACGATCTCACTGTTCTCTATGGCTGAATATTCTGTTGGATAGACATGCCACATGTTTGCTCTCCACTCACCTGGTGATTCCACGGGGCAGCTGATTGGCCATCCCTCTGCGAGCTGGAATGCAGGTATCTTCATTTCCTCTGGATCTGGAGCCCCAGGTGAGATGAGTGCATCCTGAGAGATAAGGCAGACACAGAAACGTAAGCCTCACTTGTTCTTCCTTGTATGTGGAAGGAAAACATTGTGTAAAGTGATTATTTCAGGTTCAACGTGATGCGGGCATGCTACAAGCATGCTACACTCCATTCATGTGTAAGATTTCTGACATGTTTATGAGTAATCTAATAATTTTTAGAAATAAGAAGACGACAAATCTACCCCAGAGAGAATTCAGTCAGGTAAGATCCACACAAATGTGATTTTCACCCAGTGTTGTGTCTTTGATTTGCAAAGAGCATGGGTAAAACAAGAAAGGTGGAAACACAGTTTACCATGAGCAAAAGACCAGCGCTCAAGGCTGGCGTTGAACCTCAAAATTAACGATCAGCATTAGAGAAAGGGGATGCATTCTAAAAACGGAGTTCTCTTAATATACTGTGACACTTAGTGTGCTCACCTTGGCAAGGGGCCCTCTGGCCATACCTGTGTGGGATCATCTTGGGTACTTGAACTGAGGTGAACAGACCCACCAACTGTGGGTGGGCCATTCCCTGACTGAAATCCTGAACAATATAAACAGGAAAAGCAAGCTCAGCCCTAGCATGTCTTCACTGTTCCAGATCACAAGTGTGATGTGATCCATTGCGTCAACCTCCTGTGGCCCATAGTTCCCCTCCAGGATGGACTATACCTTGAACTCTGAGCCCAAATTAACTTATTTTCCATTAATTTGAATTTTCCCAGGTATTATGTACTTCAGAAATGTACCACAGAAATGAAAGGAACCTCAGATATGTACTTGGCTGTAATTTCTATGAAAAGACCCTTAGAAACCCAGCAACCATCACCAGGAATTACTACAGGAACTGTGCAGACTTCGGAACTCATCCGGTACTTAGAGGATAGAATTTGAGGCTCAGAAAACACCATGTCAGGTATTTTAAGGAGATCCAAGAAAAGCCATAATCTCAGAACAAGTACTATATGTACAATATTAATAATACTTAAAGAAGTGTGGCTAAAATTCTTCTAATAGCCAAATTTTATTGTTGAGGAAGTTAGCAAATGATTGAATTATATCACGTATTTAAAAGTATGAATTAATCATTATAAAACTCTTAAGTAATACAAAAACAATTCCATAAATTATGTGAAAATTCATTATTAAAATATTGGGTAATAAAGAAATGTAATCGAATATCTTTTCTGCTCATCCTATATAAATTTTTCAATGGTGAGCTAAACATGAGAAATAAAAGAAACTACTCAGAATGTATTCTCATCAGTAAGCTGAATAAAATAATGTACTTACACATCCCCATATTAAGTCAATAATACATTGAAAACCTGTGCATCAATAGCTTTAAAAACATTATTTACTTATTCATTTTATGTATATTCATGCTTTTAACTGCGCCATGTGCATGCAATGCCTGTGGAGGTCAGAAGAGGGCATCAGATTCCCCTGGAACTGAAGTTACTGAAAGTTGTTAGCTGCCATGTGGGTGCTGGAGACCAAACTTAGTCTTCTGCAAGAGCAGCCAGTGCTTTTAACCACTGAGCCATTGCCCCAACACCATCAATAGCTTTCTAAAATATGCAATCAATTAATTTAATCATAGAAAAACAAATTAACACCAAAATGGAATGGGCAGGAGCTAGAGGGTAAAGTCTTATAGTGAAGATCAGGCGATACAAGATAAATGAAACTATGTTGGAAAGTAAGAATATTCCAAATTAGTGCTTATGATTCTGATTTAATGAAGAAACAGCTGTAGCAAACAATCCTGATCCTGAATCAATGTCTGCATTTAAGACGTGTCGGTGTGGTGATATTTTGGATATTTTCAATTGGAAAATGGAATGACATAGTCACCGTTACCTGTTCTTTCTAAAGTTCTTAACTGAAACTGGTTCCTGTTGGTACTGAAGGAGTCAATAGCATCTAACATACAAGAAAAG
>NW_008340206.1:2880919-2908542 GCF_000622305.1 Nannospalax galili
AGGGAAGAGAGAGAGAATAGCAAAATACAAGGATCAAAGCCTTTAATCCCAGCACTTGAGAGGCAGAGGCAGGTGGATCTTTGTGAGTTAGGGGAAGAGAGAGAGAATAACAAAATACAAGGATCAAAGCCTTTAATCCCAGCACTTGGGAGGCAGAGGCAGGCGGATCTTTGTGCGTTCGAGGCCAGCCTGATCTACATAGTGAGTTTCAGGACAGCTGGGGCTACAGGGAGACCCTGTCTCAAAAAGACATTTTTTTTTTGGCATCCTAACTATTTGAGATGAACTAGTGGGTGATTTGACACAGATACACAATGCTGTGTAGCTGTCACTGATGTTACAGTTTTGATACGAAGTGGCCTCCCAAAATGTTTATTTGTTCAAGGTCTGGTAAGGTGATAGCACTGTGGAGAGCTAAATGTATCATGAGGGTACTACCTTTACCAGTGGATGATTTTACTGACAATTTCATACATAAATGAGCTGTCAAGAGGTGGACCTAGTTGGAGGGAGATATCTTGTGATTCCTTTTAACTATCCTGCGCACCCATGGCCAAAGAATACTTACTTGGTTGTATGAGTTTTTATTTTTATACTGTACATTAAAAGATTAAAATAGGATTTTTGCAGTACCGCTGATGTTATCCACCTCCCCCAGTTGTGACAGGTACAAATATTAATCAATGTCCCTAGTTTTATGTTGATTTTTAAATCTTATACTTGAAATATAAAGTACATCTTGTGTCTTCTGTTGTGAATAGCTTCACAGATACTCATTTCTGTGCAAAGAACAGCTGCATAAACATGATAAGATACATTCTCCAACTCTATATGCCACTGCTTATAAACAGTCATGTTACTTCTTGTTTCAAATGCTTATGAACACTTATACACATACAAATTGAAAACAAATCATGTGTCAGATTTAAACATAGAAGTAGAATTACTGCATCGCAAAATACACATGCATTGTATGTCTTAGGTTCTATTTAAAAACTATTTACCAACCTCAGAATATCTGCCTAAACATTCTTCTCAACATTTTTCATAGCTCTTTACGTACATAGGTCTCTTCTCACACCATATTTATGAGATTATTTTATTTTATAAGACATCAAATAAAAAAAAAGCTAGGGGCTGGAGAAATGGCTCAGAAGTTAAGAACACTGGTTGTTCTTGCAGAAGACCCGGGTTCAAATCCCAGCACCCACATGGCAGCTAACAACTGTCCATAACTCCAGTCCCAGTGGATCCGACAACCTCTTCTGACCTCTGCGTGCACTGCAGGACACAGGTACACTTACATACATGCAGGCAATACACAAATACACATAAAATTTTAAAAATAATAAAAATTTAAAAAGACTTCATAAAGCATATTTTGCACCTGGGTATTCAAAAGACATGGGAACATTTATTGGAAAAGCTATCCTTCTGCACTGCACTTTTGTGATATCTTTATAAAAATTGGTGTGGCAAGACAGATCAATAGGAGGATGACGCTGAGGTCATGATAGAGTATAGGTATAGGATACACACACAAAGGTGATGACAGAGGTAGTGACAGAGGATAGGTATAGGATATGCACACAAAGACATTTTATGAATTTCCATTCTATTGGTTCAAGTAGTACAATATGTAACTTTCTGAACATGATTATATTTCTTGATATGTGGTTGTAAAAATCCTCTAAGTTTGTTCCTCTTTGGAATTATTTTTATGATCTTGGCCTTTCACATTTCCATGTAAATTGTAGAGCTGGCTTTTCAGTTTTCTTACCCACATACCAATAACTCCTGGGAGTTTAAGGAGAAGTACACTGAATTGATAATTCATTATATGGCGAATGATCCTTGGAGTATCAAGTCACTCTGTCTTTTAATGTAGTAACCATTCCCACTTATTGAACTGTATTTAAATTAAGTCAACAGTATATTTTATTTTGTATAGAGTGTGTGTCCACATTATTCAAACTTATTCCTAATTACTTGAGTGTGTTCCAATCTTTTTACCTTCATTTTTTGATTTGTATTCTACTAGACTGTGTCACAGCTCAATAAAATCTTTGTATTCATTTCTGAATTTCAGTGGCTTTATTTTTTCCCAGAATTTTCATTTGATTCATGTTGTCATCTCCAGTTTACTGAGAACATATCTAACTTACCAAGTGTCCTCTTGAATACATTAACATTACTATTTATCAATAAGCTTAATGCCCACATTTATGGATATCTGGTCCTATTCTCCACCTTATTTTCAATTTTTCAGTCAGTGCTTTCTTCTTCTCTGTATGTCTGATAATTCACTACCAAATCTTAAATATTTCTCCTGAACTATGTTGAGATTTCAAGAGGGGCAATAGCATATTTCTGTCGATGTTTTCCCCAACACTGAGAAACAGAAGCACAGTAGACCACTCTAAGGTGGTCAGTGGCTAAAAGCACTGGAGCCTGAATTTGGATTTTCCACTCAGTCTCAGTTCCATTTTCGTTATTTCGTGTGCTTGGCTTTCACATTTCTCTTGAAACTGTCATCCTAACCGTCTACATTTATCTTCCTTGATTTCTGGGTGTGCATGAACTGTTCTGTTTCCCATTCTCTTTCCCAACCTCATTAAATCAGCTAATACACACCACAGGAAACATCATGTACCAAAACCTGAGTGGTTTCTGTGCTTGCCTTCCTCCCTCAGTCTTGGCTCAGAGAGCTAGGGATTTCATGTCAACTCTAAATGCTTACACTACATGATATGATGCTACCTGACATTCTCCTGGCTTCAAAGCCCCTCAGTTGCTTGCCCTTGCCCTTACCCAAGTCATCAGCCCTTTGACTTCTATGGTGAGTTGGAAAACATCTCAATGGAATAATCACATTCTGAATATTGCTTTCTCTTGAAATCTGGTTGCATGGAAACTTTACGGCATAATTATATATACTGTTTATTTGAAACTGTTTATTTGAAACTCAAATAAAACTGGGCATATAACGATTGTGTTCAATAAATCTAGCGATTCCAAATTTCTGAGTATATTCATTTTCTCTAGGGTCTCGACCCACAATAATGGAAGCCAGAGAAGTTCCCTCAAACCAATGCAGCTACTGAGCTTGCTATTGCTTTTGGACCAGATCCCAGAGCAAATGAATACACCCTGAGAAATGTGGGATTGCTAGATTTATTAAACAAAATTGTTATATGCCCAGTTAAATTTGAGTTGGTGTTTTAGTGCTCTTTTCTTATACCTCTTATGGGTGATATTTCTGGGATAATTTATTTATTTATTCTTTGTGCCCTCTTGAGAATATTCAATCTTCTCTTCAGACTGAAGTGTTTCCATTGAGTATTTTCTGTGGAGTTGGTTTCATGAATATAAATTCCATAAATATGTTTTCATCATGAAAATTTTTCTTTCTCCTTCAATTACAACTGATAGTGGGGGTCTGTGTTCTTTCATGACTTATATGACATTGTTCCATGCCCCTCTGGTTTTCATAGTCTCCATTGAAAAGTCAGAAGTCATTCTGATGGGCCTGATCTTTCTCTCTCACATCTTTCAGTATCTTTTCTTTTTTCTACATGTTTAGTGTTATATTTCTTAGATAATTTCTTTTCTGGTCTTGTTTATTTTGTATTTTGTATGCCTCTCTATGTTGATAGGGATCTCTTTCCCTAGATTTGGAAGGTTTTCTTCTATGAGTTTATTAAAAATATTTTTGTGCCTTTGGTCTGGGTTTCTTCTCTTTCTATGCCTATAATTTTTAGGATTGATATTTTTACAGTGTCTCAGATGTCTCGCATATTTCATTCCTGGCTTATATTTGACGTTTTCTTTGACTGAGCAATCCATTTCTCCAACACTGTCTTCAAGATATAATACTCTCCGTTCCTTTTCCTCCACTTCTTTCTGCTCCTTTCTGCTAGGCTTTTTGTTTAAGTTCCTGAGTTTTTCACTTCAATTTTTATTTCAATTGGCCTTTCCTTTAGAGACTCTATCTCTTTATTGAATTCTATGTTGTTTTGAGTTGTTTTAGCTGTTTCATTCAACTGTTTCCACAGCAGTCACTCAGCATTTTATTCATATATTCTTTGAATTCCTTGAACGTATTTATAAACGATATTTTGAAATCATTATCTTGCACGTCTACTAGGTTGCCATTCAGGAAACATTACAATGAAGGAGATGTGTTACCTTGTTTATTCATGTTGTTTGTGTTTTTTACATGAGACCTAGGCACCTGGACCTGTGTAAGTA
Organism: Nannospalax galili; assembly: GCF_000622305.1. Classification (NCBI taxonomy): domain Eukaryota; kingdom Metazoa; phylum Chordata; class Mammalia; order Rodentia; family Spalacidae; genus Nannospalax; species Nannospalax galili. Next base: position 2,885,171 of record NW_008340206.1, read on the forward strand.
ATGGTGTTTTTGGTATTGTAAATGATCTCATTTTTGTTTAAAAGTTGTTTGTATCTTTGTTTGCTATTTCCCCAAAATATCAAGATAAGACCTAGCTTGAGTAGTACTTGGTATTCAGTTTGGGGGACACTTTATGTGGTTGTTCAATGGGATCTAAGAAGTGATCTCAGTTTATCCAGGAATAGGTTGCAACATTTGAATTGAGGTTTCAGGTTTGACTCCTCACAGTCTTTGAGCAGAAGGAAGGCCTGGGTATCATGGAAGATCTCGGGGTACAAAGATCCTAGAAGCCTGAGCAGGCCTGAGAGATGTGATATAAAGAAAACTCTCTTAAAATTAAATAGTTGATGATTTATATAAGAATGAGGTTAATTATAGATGTAAAGAATTATGTATCATTTTCTATGCTGTTACATACTAATATTAATTTAAATGAAATATGTTAATTATCTAAATCTGAAAAATCTTCCCTATCTCCTTTTAAACTTAGCTTATATTTATTAACCAAAATAATTTAAAAGATGTACTTCATTTAATCATTTCAAAATTTTTATTCATATGTGATTTCTAATATTTGAATAACCTGTATATAATACTCAGGTAATACATGATTTCTAAATGCAGCAAAAAAGAAAAGAAAACATTAAAAACCAATTTTCAGTTTGTTTTGCATGTAATATGATGCAGGTATTTATTCCCTGGCCTTTGTTGACAACATTTACTTTTTTAAAAATTTTTATTGAGGTCTTATGCATTTCATAAACAGTTCTTAATCAAATTTAGATCCCTTTCTCCTTCCATGAAATGAAGGAAAACTAGCTTTTAGAAACTGTGATTCATTGAGTTTTTCTTAGAAGTCTAATTGAGTCTTAATATTTTATAGGAAGATGCTGACAGCCAAGTCACATGAAGCTGGCCCCTCTTAGCTTCCACTGTCCAGAGTCACAGGACACTTGTCATGTGACAGAGACCACCACTGCTGTGAATTTTCACTGTCGGCATTCTTTTTTTATAAATATAAATTTTAAATTTTTATTCTAGTGAAAAATCCTAAAATATAAAGTATATTCCTAAGAACTAAATTCTAAGCAATGCACTTCTAAAGCTATAAACCCTGATGGAATGCTATGCCTTTAAATGCTCTCTTCATTTCTTTTGTGTAATTTTCAACATTTAAAAAAATTTTATTGAGCTTTTGTACATTTCATACAACAGTTATTAATCAAATTTAGACACCCTCCTCTATTCATTACCCCAATTCCCCAGCAGACCTCAAGAATCCCGCCATATATGTTAAGTCCAATCCTGTCAAGCATTTGTACCCAGATGTCCTTCAGTTCAAATTCATCTACTGGAGTCTAGTGAGCCTATCTAGAGATAATAAATAAGACCTACTTTCCCTCATCTATTGTTAGCCAACCTCCAATAGTTCCCAGACTAGGGCTGACCCACCACATATTTCCCTCTCTCCTCTCTAGGTCCTTGTCTGTCTGATTGAGTTGACGTGAGTCCTTTGCTCAATGTCACCATTGCCACAAGTTCACATGTGCAAGCTCCAGTGCCCTGAAAGCCTCTGCTTCCCTGTGTTCATGAAATAGCCCTGGCTCTGACAATCTTTCCCTGTTTTACCTGAAATTACAGTTTGTTCTAGTTGAACATGTAATTTTGTTTTCATTAATTAAACACATATCACCTAAGTTTACTCAATCATATATAGTACAATGTCAGAAATTGCCCACAATACTTAACATTGACTTACTGTCTTATTTATAGAATATGTCATTTATTATGCCATTAACAGATGTTCAATATTTTATGGAGTAAAGATTATCGGTTGAATGGATTGGATTGTATGAATTCATTGTTTAATAAAAACTAAAAGACTATTAAGAGTTTTTAATTCTTATTCAGAAAAAACTAGTGTTTTTTCTCAAACCAGATACTGACACTAACTAATAACTCAGGAACAAGACGTTTCATTCCCTGGGAAATTTGGGGAGAGCAGATATTTCCATTTTTCCCTCATATGTTTAACAATCTATGTTCCCAGGGCAGAACTGATAGAGTCTTATAAAAGATAAAGAGATTTAGGAATGCCTGACCAGGGCATCCAGCAGAGAACAGCAGGTTTCTCCATCTCCTTTTGAGATGTGCTTTGTCATGTCTCTACTCCCTTCTTGCCTCTACTCAATTGATTAATAATAATCCTCTCAATACGTTTCTTATATTAATTTGGTCTTACAAATCACTGCTATTTACTCAGTTTCCTACTTGAAGTAGAAATATATTAAATTAACATTAAAAATTTACCAGTTAGGGACTGGAGAGATGGCACAGAGGTGAAGAACAGTGACTGCTCTTGCAGAAGACCAAGTTTGAACCCCAGCACCCACATGGCAGCTAACAACCATACATAACTCCAGTTCCAGGGGATCTAACGGCCTCTTCTGTCCTCTGAAGGCACTGCACGACACAGGTGCACTTACATGCAGGCATAACACAATAAATATTTTAAAATTCACCAAATATAAAAGATTTATTGAAAGAATAGGAACATATCCTCCCAAATATTGATAAATATTTTAAACATGTGTCATATATTAAGAATATATTGACAAAGAAAATATAGTTGTTACACTTATGCAAAATATCTTCTGAAAAATAAACATTTAATGATTCATTATTAAATATATGTGATTTTGCTATGATGGCACCTGCCTACATATAATCCCAGCATTTGGAAGGACTCAGCAGGAGGATTGTTAGTTCAAAATCAACCTGGGCTACATAGCAAGTTTCAGTCCAGTCTAAGCTACATACTGAGATACCAGTCTAAACAAACAAAATAAATGAAAATAAGAAAAAAGTGTCTTTTATTGTGCTTAAAAGGGTAATGATGTTACATTTACTTAAAAGATAGAAATAATTCTTTATAATTAATATCAATACAATATGAAATTTCTTAACTTATGGATTGTATGCCTAACATTAATGTTATCGTTTACTATTAAAACAAGATAGAAACCCTAAAGTAAAATATCATCTCTTAACTAATTAATAAAAGAGTTTGTGCAACTTACAATGATTCTTTCTAAACTGAGGCCTTTGATAAAACTAATGCAATATTTCTGATTCTTCATGAGAAAGCCAAAAAAAAATCAAAGGGCTAATACACTGTCCCAGTGTATTCCATATAATTTTTAAATGGAAAATGAATTCTTTTAAAAAAGTAATTGAAGGAGGATTCTAAAGTAGCTCCATTTGGGGGACATGATTAGAAAGTATTCACCTCAAACACAGCTTAGCTTTTCACAGCTGACAAACACAGAGGTCCTAGTGGCTGTCAGCAATTTATAACCACTTTAAGTAGATAAACTGAAAAGAAAAGAAAGAGATTTCAATTATACAGAAAACTTCATCACCTTTCGAAGTGGAGGCTTTCACCATGTAATTATTGTGTACTATGTTAGAAATGGAGGCTCTGAGAAAACACTGAGCTTCTCTCTCATAAAGCCCATTAAGATATTTGAAGGAATATCTTAGAATTTTAGTATTTTTAATTTCAGATATTAACTAGGACTATTGGACTGTGTACATAAGCAGATAACACACATACAGAGAGGGAGGGAAGAGGAGAAAGAGGGAGGGAGGGAAGGGAGAGAGAGAGAGAGAGAGATGCCCAGGTGGCAATATAAAATATCCTGATATTTATCCTTATTAATAATGTAATATTATAATTTTTCAAAGCAACAAATATGAATATTTACAATGCATTTTCCAGCCAGCTGTAGTGATGCATACCCTAAAACCAAGCACTCAAAAGGCAGGAGATCTCTGTGTGTTTGAAGCCAGCCTGGTCTACATTGTGAGGTTCAGGCTGGCCAGTGGTACAAAGTAAGACAGTCTAAAGAGCAGTACTGTAGTTCTGAAATGTATTTTCCATCTTACATGTGTTAGTAATCGGACACTGCAAACTGTCCTTTTTATTTCTCTAACCCAGGTTAAGTCCTTGAAATAGGCAGGATACTAGGTAGAGTACAGGAAGTCTCAGCAGAAAGTACAAGAAACTCTGGAGAACTAGTGAGTGAGATACCCTGCCCCAAAGGGGCCAGCTCCCACCACCATCAGGCTTTTACCACATTGAGCTCAAAGCTGCCATTGCTTTAAATTCAGTTTCTCATACAGAATCTTCAGATACTTCACACACTTGAAAGACATAATAGAAAACCCATGTATCCCACCTGACACAGGTTTATCACTTCTCAAAGAGCATGGTGGGGTAGACATGACTGCGTAAACGGATTTCTCTTCATCTTTTGTTGTACTGTATTCAGAAACTCTTAAAATTAAAAAGCTTTGTACAGCTTCTTATTTTTATATCTTGCCAAAGTTCTTTAATATAAACTGTCTCATTAAATGGCTTCTATGAAATTTGACAGATGTCACAACCAATAATCCTCTCAAGGAAGGAAAGTAACAAACGAAAATTATATTTACAGTGCATTAAAAAATAGGATCACAGAGAGGTTGTACCCAACCGTTCAATTTACAAATAAGAAAACCACAGTTTAAGAGAGAAGCATTGATGGTCGTATCTTAATAAAGACTTAGTGGATTATTTATTATGCAGCAAGTAAAGAATGTGGTCACACACAGACAGTAAGTGTCTGTGAGATGCCCAGCCCAAGGGACACATCTACAGTGGAACCTCCACAGCTAAGTCCCAAGGTACACAGCAAAACAGGGGCAGAGAGAACACTAGTGCATCTCTCAACTCTCACCAGCAAAGCTCTTTCATGCAACACCGTGTGATGCACACAGAAGGCCACAACTGGCCAAAGTGTAGAGAATAAGAGACTGCAGACAGCCTGTGCCTGGATAGGACTCCTGTGTCAAACCTCACCCACCCATGGCTCAGGGACCATTGTGGAAGAGGGGGCGAAAAGAGTGTAAGAGCCATGGGTGGTGGATGACCACAAGGAAACAGAGTCTTCCGGGGCACTGGGAACTTGCTTATATGAACTTACAGCGATGGTGACCACATGCACAAGACCCATGCTGACTAAGACAAACCCAGCATAGAACTGGGGAAATGGGCAGCAGGCCCCAACCTTAACTGAAGAATTATAGACAGCTGATTATTGCTGGGTGAGGGAGAGTTGATCTTCTTTAAGGGTGAGACTATAGATAGGGTGACTAGACCCCAGTGGATGAACTCACATTGAGGGATGACTGAGTACGCAAACATAACTGGATAGCCCTTTTTGAAAAACATCATGGCAAACAACAGAATCTGTTGATAGAAAAACCTGTTGTGGTCCTTCCTCGAGGCTCCGGGGGCCTATACCAGGAAGCACGGCTCACAGCTTTCCTGCCCAGTGACCTGCCAGATCGATGCGTAAACCTCTGTTTTTGATGCACTGGGGAAAGCTGTTTGACGTCATAGAATCAAAGCACTGATTTATGTTCTTTGTGAACCTGTTCCCTGGACTAATTTCAGAGAATGACGGAAATCATTATGGCCCATTTCTGCGGCACACAGGAATTTGAGGGATATAACCAGTGGGTGAAAATAACATCTGCTGACTTAGGCAAAGGAAAGAATCCTTGGCAACTCAGAAGACACAGACACCTGTGTCTGTCTCAAGGACACGACCCTACAAGGATATCTAAATATAAGTTTGCCTGCATTATTTATACTGTCTTTCTTTTTTGTTTTCTGGTGTATGTATGTGTGTATGCTTGTTCACATGTGTGTTGTGTGAATGTGTATGGGGGGGTGCATGTGCACAAGTGTGCATGTCATGTGGAGGCCAGAAGTTGACATCATGTATTTTTACTGCTCTCCTTATGTTTTGTGGCAGGGTCCCTGACTTGATTAATAGGTGGCCAATTTGAGTCGTCTAAGTAGCCAGCTTGCTCTGGGAAATACCCTGTGTCTGCCATCTAGAGTGCTGGAATCACAGGTAGACCACCATGCCTGCCCTTCATACGGTTTGGAGATCTGTGTTCTGATCCTTACATACACACAACACTTTCTCCCAGAGCCATCTGCCTAGCCACAGTTCAAACTTCTTCCCTGCTTCACCCTAGCCACAGTTCAAACTTCTTCCCTAGGGTGGATTATTTGGTCCACACTCTTAAAAATTCTATGTGCAAAGAACAATTTTAGTTCCTCAGGGAGAGTGTGATATAGTTCCTATGTTCTTCAAGTAGCTTTTTATTCATGTAACAAAGACAATCCACTCTTCATCTTGAATTTAAATTCTAGAACAAAGTTCTCCACAGCAAATTCTCTTCCTCCTCCAGGATGTCCAGACCGCCTCTCCTCAGGTGTGTGTGATGCTCAAAGATTTTATTGACATTTCCCTCCTTTGGATCTGGTCAATGGAAAGTGCAAATAGAATTCCCAATAGCTAAAAAAAATCTAACTCCAATTCATCTTGTTGACGTTAAAAGTGTAATTCAGTTAAGCAAACACCAAATAACTACACAAGAAGAAAACACAGGCCTTGGCCCAAGAAGTCGACAATTACAAGGACATTCAACATGATTAAATCTCAATGCATAATGTTTAAGGGATGAAAGAAATATCAAGGAAATAGACGAGACCAAACGACAACTTGTTGTGGATGAAGGGACTTTATTTAAATGCCTTAGATAAAAGAAGGAATTTGAGAAAGATGTCAGTAAGTTGGTGGAGTTCGCAACTCCAAGATCACCCCCACACACATGAACTCTGCAACAGAGGTACTGTTAGAGCCAAACTCTCAGGACTCAGACAGTGGTTATAGGCACCGAGTCTATATTGGTTCTAGAAAAGGGTCGCTTGAAAATGGGCAGGAAGTTCTGGTTTGAATTTACCCTTCCCGGTGCAGCAATAGTCTAGGAGTCTACAGGAATGTAAAACTGATCGCTCAGAAATCTAGTAAAAGTACTGTGTGGTACAATATTTCCATTCCTATGCAGATCCCCAGAAGAAATGAGCAGACTGGTTCAAACAGGTCTTGGTGGTCACATTCATAGCAACCTTAGTCACAAGTGACCAAGCATGGAAACAGCCCAGCATCCGTCACTGAACAAGTAAGCAAAATCACACACACACACACACACACACACACACACACACACACACGCACACACACACCACATAGGTAAGCCTTGAAAGTGCTATGTTAAAAAGCCAGGCATAAGGGACAAATACTCCATGATTGTGTTTCTTTAGGGACACCATCCAGAAAAATCCAGAGCCAAAAGATCAGAGTTGGAAGGGAGCTTGGGGTAGGAGAAAATGGGGAGTTATTGCTTAAAGTCCACATGGTGTTGTTGAGTGTAAAAGAGTTGAGAAATAGATAATAATGGTTGCACAACACACAATATGATCAAAAGCATTGATTTGTGAACTTAAATGGTCTAAGTGACAAAATTAAATTAAATGGAAGCTTTTTATTATTAACTTTTTAATGTGCTGGGCTTTGTTGTGGTATTTTCTTTGTCCCACAGCGCTCCCCCTTGCCCACCTCTGCCCGTACCCTCCGCCCTCGCTGGTCCCTTCCTTCCTCCAAACAGTCCTTCCTACAGCTTTTATGCCACAAGTGATCATCACTGTCTTCTGTTCCCCTCCTACCACAGCTTTAGACTCCTCCTCCTTCCTCAGTCATCGTCCGACTTTCATGTCCTACATTCATGCATTTATATGTGTATGTGCAGGTGTGTGTGTGCATATGCATGTACATGTATGTGTATCCTGCACATTGGAGAAACCAAGATATCTTTCTGAATCTGGCTTATGTTATTTAATATGATGATCTCCAATTCCATCTAATTTTCTACAAATGTCATAATTTCATCATTTTATTGCTGAAAACATTTCCTTGTGTAAGTATCATATTTTCTTTATCTCGTCATCAGTTTCCAGGCTTCTAGAGTGTTTCCACATCTAGGCTATTGTGAACAGTACATCAATACCCATGAATGTGCAAGTGTCTCTGTAATAATCTTGCTTTGAACCATTTGAGTATGTACCCAAGAGTGATTTAGCTAGACAATATGGTGGTTGATTTTAATTTTTGAGGAACATCCATTCCGATTTCCACAGTGGCTGAACTGGTTCTGATCCCAGCAGCAGTGCATAAAGGTTCTACTTTTAGGGTTAGTCCTGTCCACGTCCCTCATATTTCATTTTGTCTTCTTGCTCTGGCCAGGACTTTGAGAATTAAATTGAATTAAAACACAGAGTAGGAACCTTGTTTCATTCCTAATTTTTGAGAACATCTAAAAGTTTTACATAAAGATGTATGCCAATAAAATACTAAAAAATGGTATTTCCTGGTTTGGAAAGCTGAGTTGGAGATGAATTTAGGAAACATTGTTTCACTTGTGAGGCTCCTGTTGGATTTTTTTCTACGAGAAGACAAATAACTGACGATGATTAGAGCATGGAAGAGCTTTGATCACACGTAAAATTTGATAAGTTGAATGTATTAAAAGGAAGATACATTGGGTGACAGTAGATTATAGCAGATGAGTATTGCCAAAAAACAATGAGACAGAGATATTGCAGAGAATGTACATGCAGATGGGAAATATGAGTGGTGATAAGAAGTAAACTGACATGGTTGAGAGAGTCTCAGGTCTGTTATATTTGCACGTGTTACAGTTGTATAGTCTTGGATGGCTTTATACTGTGGACCCTATTACTGTGCTAGTATGTCAAAAGGAAGAAAAGTTATGAAAATTAGTGACTATCTGTCAGGTCTACTTTTCCTTGCATTTGGCAATGGCATCTCTATCACAGCTGATTTTAAAACCATAAGCAAAGAAACAGTAAGAGGAAATATTCTGAGAAAGTAAAATGCTGTATATAAGGCTGGGGCGATGGCTCAGCAGGTAAAAGCACTATCTGTTCAAGCTTAATAAGCTGAGTTCCATTCCTGGAAACTCTGTAAAGAGGCAGATGTGCTGGCTTACATCTTATCCCAGCACTCCCATAGCAAGTGAGAAGTGGAGATAAGAGAGTCACCCAGAACTCTCACCAGTTCATCCCAACTACACAGATCAGCAGCAGAAACGAGACCTTGCTTCAACAAGGGAAAGGCAAGAAGCAACTTTCAAAAGTTGTCTCTCATCTCCACATGCTTTGCACTACACATATGTGACCATATTTACATACACACACATTAAAAAAAACAAATACAATTTTTCTTAAAGTAATACATGCATTTTATCTATGTAGGGTTATGTAAAATTCAAATCATTTTGCATATGCTAAAGGGCTATATTTTTAAAACTCCATCTCATAACAAAACTTCAATAATATGTATCAAGTTCTGAACAGTATCACAAACTGAGTCAAAGAGAAAATGTATAATACATTAACAGCATTCTAGTTACCCCATGATTACAGTGTAGCTATGTTTTACGTTGATAATTCAAGCATGAAAATTTTGAGATTTTTTTGTTTTTAGCTATTTGCAGAACACAAGAGGATAAAATATTGCTATTCAATACAGACTTGAAACTTGATGAGGCTTGTCGTTTAAGTGCTGATCCCTAACTCCAAATACAGATTACTATATTGTAATCTATTGCGGACCTCCCACGTGAACTTAGATTCAACTTGATCTGCAATTCCAGTTTCATACAGAAATATTTTTATTCTTATGCAAAAGTCTGTGACCATCCTATCAATCACATAGAAAGGCTGACAAAATTATTCTGTTGTATTTTAGAGTTTCAGGCAACAAAATTTTTCTAGGAGGGTCTAGAGCAATGGCTCAGTGGTTAAGATCAGTTGGTGCTCTTGCAGAGGACCTGAGTTTATTACCCAGCACCTATATTGGGTGGCTCACAACTGCCTGAAATGCCAGTTCCATGGGATATTACCATCTCTTCTTCTGGCCTCCTTGGGTGCACACATATTCATTCTCTCTCTCTCTCTCTCTCTCTCTCTCTCTCTCTCTCGTCACACAAACAGAGATACACGCATACACATAAATAAAAGTAATAAGCCTTCAAAATTTCATGGGAATACATACAGAAACTGGTCAAAGCAAAGACTGTTGATGCTTCTTGATTAAAGATTCTTGAAAATAATCGACGGAAAAATGCATTCGCTACATGATCAAGTTTCTATGTCTCCTACGTGACTTTCTCTCACAGTGAAATTTCTGAGGGGAAAATGTTTATTTTCCCAATGGATCTTTGTTGATCTTGGTTTGTGTTTTCTCTCCTCTGCCAAGATTCTGGCAGCAAATATTTAAGCCTTCAACCATACAAGCTATCCAATTTCATTTATAAGGCATTGCATGTTCACAGACCCTGATGGAACATTTTTTTTTTCTGATACAGGACACAACATAAATATCGGAAATAAGAGAAGCCAATTCACTGTAATTTCTACATATATTAAAACAATAATATGGAACCATAGCATATTTTGTCAACACATTTGGTGGCTTACAGGAAATGGACAAATCCTTGAAAACTACAAACTCCCAAAGATTATTCAAGTACAAAACTACTGCTGGAATAGCCCATTAACTTTTAAATGATTTTGATTCTTATATTAAAATCTTTCCTAGAATGAGAATTCTAGTTGTGGAAATTATATAGCTGCTTCCAGAAAATTGAAAAAATAACGCATTATTTCCAACCTATCCAAAGGGAAGAGGCTTGCCACACGTGTGAGGCTAGCCTGGTGTGCACAGCAAGTCCCAGGCCAGTCAAAGTTACATAACATAGCAAGATATTGTCTCAAGAACAACAACAATGAAAAAATTTAGAAAAGAAACTGTAAAACTTTAGCAAATCAAAATCAACAATATATAATTTATATATCAGACAAATTTGATATTAATCAAAGATAAGATTACTTTGACATCTGAAAACTCAATAATTCTCTATATTGATAGGCTAAAAAAGAAAAATTACATGATCATCCCTAAAGGTACAGAAAAAGTATTTGGCAAAAGCCAATATGAAATGATCCAATTATCCACCCCTAACAAATTCTGTCAGTATATGAAAAATAAATTTTTCTCAACATGATAATAAACATCTATTTAAAAAAAATAGACTATGGATTAACAAACTTCACTTGGTGGTACAATTTGACCAAGGTACTTGAATTTGTGATATAATCTAAAATATAATTCATTTTTCAAATATAGAAAGTCACAGCAAACAATTGGGAATTTCTGATATATTTGTGTGGACTATTAAGAATAAAATTCAGTTTCCATATTATCAGGTATTTAATGCTATAATGATTGCAGGATTGCATTTAAATTAAAACATATTCATAAAAATGTTTTAAAGGAAATATAACCAAATATAACTCAAATTGTATTTGAGTTCTAAAGACCATTGAAATGAAAAAAAAAAAATCAGAGGCCTAGCACGGGCCTGTACTAGCATCTGTCAACAGGGTATGGCAAAAGGATCATGAGTTCAAGGCATGCCTGGGCTACAGAGTGAGATCAAGGCCAGAGAGGTAGCTCAGTGTGACCCTGTCTCCAAACGTAAATATAAAAAGAACTATCGATGGAGCTCCGTGGTTGAGTGTTTCCTAGTCTGAATAAGGTCCTGGGTTTTAGTCCCCAACACCACCATTAAATAAAATTCAAAAGGAAAACACTGGGCTCAGGAGATGGCTCTGCAGTTAAGAGTACTGGCTGCTCTTGTAGAGGACCCAGGTTCTATTCACAGCACCCAAATGTGGCTAACAACCATCTGTAACTTCATGTTCCAGAAGACTCTGACACCCTCTTCTGACCTCTAAGGCAATGCACAGCATGGGTGTGCTTAAGTATAAGCAAGCAATATAAGAGACATAAAATAAAAATAATAAATATTTTAAAAGGAAACCACTAATAACTAATACAAGATGAAAATAAGAAAAATATTTTTATAGAGAAATAAAGAGGAATGACCAATAAAAGTAGAGAGTCAAATGAGAAGATGCCAGAACTCTTAAAGTAAAAATATATATTATTTAATGTTTATGATATTTTAAAAATAAACAAGGTAAAGGATACTCCTGTTTCCAGAAATAATTTCATTTAATTTATAATTATAAAAAGAACATTGAGCCACCCCAAAATAATGACAAACAAAAAAATTATCAGAAAATATACAATTTAAATAAAGATAAAATGTTATATAATAGCATATTCTGTAGATTATAATGTAGTGAAACTAAGCATATTAATAAAAACTAGGAATATAAAATATTCAATACTTTCAATGTAGGTTTTTTCCATAAACAAAGATACTTAGCTGACTTGGAGTTGGTTGTATCAATTTCTTTTCTAAAAAATTTTATTTTTGAGTGCATGTGTGTGTGTGTGTGTGTGTGTGTGCAGGTGTGTGCACACAAAGTATATGTAGAAGTCAGAGGATGTCTGTTGGGAGTCAGTTCTCTCCTCCACCAAGGTACAGAAGGATGGAACTCAGTTTATCAGCCTTACACACCGAGAATATTCACTGGCGGAGTCACTGCCCTAGTCTGAGAATATTAATTACTTAACAAATATTTATTGAGTTTTGTGCATTTCATAGATAGATCCTAATAAAATTTAGAACCCCCCTCCCCCCTCCACACTCCATAGTCCCCCCGCCACTGGATTTCATGCATTCTGTCATAGATGTTAAGTTCCTTCCAGCCAAGCTTTTGTACCCAGGTGTCTCTCAGTGATAGTTCATCCACTGGAGTCTAGTCAGCCTACCTAGAGTCGCTCCCTCAAAAAGATTTCCTCTCCTTACCCAGAAGTAATCAGTTGCCGATAGTTCTTTGGCTAGGTCACACATAGTAAATACATGTCTGAGAGTTGCCCAGCCCTTAGTGACACATCTACACTGGAACCTCTAGAACTAAGGCTCATGGAACATAACCAAACAGAGGGGTAGAGAGAATATGAATACATCCCTCAACTCTCACGAGGGAAGCTTCTTCATACAACAAAGTGCAACGTACACAGAAGGCCACATTGTCTATGTTTTGGAGAAGAGGTTGCAGTGTTTCTAGATAGGACTCTTAATTAAACCTCACCCACCCATGGCTAGGGACCATTGTGGAAGAGGGGCAGAAAGATTTAAGAGCCAGGGTTGGTGCAGGAACATAGGGAAATGGAGATTTTCAGGCCTCTGGGAACATGCGCATATGAGCTTGAAATAATGGTGACAGAATGCACAAGACCCATGTTGACTCCGTCAGACAAAAATCCATCAGAGAGCCAGGGAAATGGAGAATGTTAATTTCTTAATGGCATATGTCTTAATACATACTGTATTAGCTTTTATAATTCTGATAAATTATTTTGCCACTAAAAGTAGAAATTATTTTTTGGTTTTGGGTTTTGTTTAAGACAGGGTCTCACCCTGTAGAGCAAACTGGCTTGGAGTTAACTATGTATCTCAGGGTGTCCTTGAACTTGTGAGGGTCATCCTGCCACAGCAGAGTGCTGGGATTGAAGGCATAAGGTAATGTTCTTAGCTTTAAAGGTCTCGTTTTTAAACACATACACAAAGGCACACAAACTCACACAAAATTTGAACATTTGTCTGATAGTGCTTAATATATTAAATGATAATACTTATATTTAAGGAAAACTATTCTTTGATGTATACTTGGAATATAAAAGTGGCTTCCATAAATGAGCTTTTTTAAACTTGATTTAAGAAGCAAATTACGATACTGTTCAGATGTTTTTAATGTAAACATGTTTCTTTATGTTATACATGTTCTATGTACTTCTTCATATCTACATGTTTGCCTGCAGGTGTACATGTCCATGGGAAGGCCAGAGCGACATCAGATGTCTTCCTTGATGTTCTTCCATATGTACACAGCCTCATGTGTGTGAATGTTTAGTGTGTGTGTGCATGCATGTGTGGGCCCAAATGCATGTGATTGCACGTGTGCACATGCATGTGGAGGCCTGAGACTGAGGTTGGCTATATTCCCTGATTGGTTTCCACCTTATTCATTAGGGCAGGCTTTCTTAATGAACCCAGTGAACACAGAGCTCACTGATAGAGTCAATCACCTACCTAATTTGCTTTGGGAATCCTCTTCAGCTGGAATTACACAGGGTCCATCACTCCCACCCAGCAATTACGTGGATGCTGGGGACCTGAACTTAGGTCTTCATGCTTACATGGCAGGCATTTTAATCGCTGGACTACATACCCAGCTATAAACATATTTCTAAAATTAAAATATAACTTTTCATTATAAACTGTAGTTCCTAATTGCTAGAGAACTATGATTGCTTACAAACTCAGTTTCCAATTATTGAGCATTAACTCTAGAACATAGAAAGTAACCACAGCATGTACGTATGTAACAAAACTGAGTGGTTTTTTTCTTTGGTTTTTTTTCTTTGGTATTGTTGTTGTTGTTCTTGGTGGTGGTGGTGGTGGTTTTTCCCCAGCCTGGATAGTTACCTTGACAACCAAATCACTGACTCACATTAGTATCCAATTTATCCCAGACCTCACTGTCACTCCAGAAATTGTTTTTCCGACAATGTTAAAGATTACTGTTCAACTGACAGTGTTAAAGATTACCATTTAATTAAGATTGTAACAATTTACCCTCTTTCAATTTTTATGATAAACAAGTTAAATAATAAACTTATGATAAATAAGTTAAATAATCATTTCCTAAATAATTATAAAATGCTCAATGGAATAATTTCTTCAAATGCGTTTTAAAAATTAAATATTAGTGGAATTTAAACTATAGTACACCTGAGTACATTAGTTTGTAAACAAATGATTTTATGTTTATTGACTAATAACATTTTTACCTCCACAAATTTAAAACATTAGCTAAAACTATTTAACACAACTATTTTCTTTCTAAAGAATTTATTATTTATGATCAATATTCACTGAATTAGCTCTATAAATTCCTTATTTCTTAGACACGAATAAGTAATGAAAGAAAAATGAGAGAAAAAAAATAAATTACATTATTCAAGTACATAAAGTAGAAATGCGAAAATGGTTTTAATAGACAACGTATTCAAATAATCATGGCCAGAAGGGAAAGAAAGAATTTCTATTTCTTCTTAGTGGCTGCAGAATCATTTTAAATGGTTTTAACTTATAAATAAGACATTGTATTACCTGAATAGTAGATTATATCTCAAGAAATAACTTTGTATAAAAATTGTTGTATTTCAAATTAATATCACATGATTTTCCAAGTTCATTTAAACTTTTTTCATTGATGTAATATATGAGGGAAAGAAAGAATTTCTATTTCTTCTTAGTGGCTGCAGAATCATTTTAAATGGTTTTAACTTATAAATAAGACATTGTATTACCTGAATAGTAGATTATATCTCAAGAAATAACTTTGTATAAAAATTGTTGTATTTCAAATTAATATCACATGATTTTCCAAGTTCATTTAAACTTTTTTCATTGATGTAATATATGTTAATAGGTACATGTGAGGGTCTGCTGTCCTGATTTTAATGTGTATTGAAGTTACCAGGAACACCATTGACTCCCTAAAGTGTGGCATCTTTATAATTGTGAATACTGGCATCCTTTGAATTTTTTATTTTTATTTATTTATTTGGTATGTGGATGGGTGATTTTGGTGTGTGTGTGTGTGTGTGTGTCTGTGTGTCTGTGTGTCTGTGTGTCTGTGTGTCTGTGTGTCTGTGTGTCTGTGTGTGTGCAAGTGTGATGGTCAGAGCACAACACTTAGGAGTAAGTTCTTTCCTGCCAGCTTGTGGAGGGGTCTGGGGATGGAACTGAGGTCAACAGGCCTGAGGCAGGCGCCAATACCAGCTAAGCAATCCCACCAGTCCCCAAACTATTTTAGGGAGCATCATTATAATAGAATTTACTAGTGACCAGTTAAGAAAATGCTGACACTTTTCAAAATCGAACAATCCCTTTGTGCCCATCCCTCCTCTGACTTTGCATTGCTACTCCTTCAAGAACAGCTGTTCTCACATCCTCAGCTTTGAACCCTGACAATAACTACCTGTTTAAAGAAAATGTGTCAGAAAGAATTTTATCTTTATTCATCAGAAATTTACAGGATAGCACTCTGCATTATTCAAATGTGCAACAATATTGCATCCCAAATTGGAAAATTCAGACTGAACTACAGTGACCAGTGAATGGGGTCAGTAAAGGGAGAGTAGGGGATGAGGAGGAGTATGTGCAACACGAAGTATGTACGTGCACAAGAGACTGAAAAAAATAGAGAGAGAATTCGGACCGGTGTTTGACATGAGTTGGACTCAACTTTATAACCAACCAGATTATTCTTACATAAACAAACAAAACAGAGACTATAGGACGGCAGCTTGTGTAATTAACTCATGCTTTCAGGCCACATGTGTTAGAAAAAGTTTCTGCCTTAGCTTTGTTACTCAGGTTATTTTATTTATCCTCAAGGTAGCCATGAAATAAAGAATTTAATATGTTAATGATAAATGATGGAATTGAGGATGCTCCTTTTTTACTCAAGGTGTTTTAGTTATTAAATGACAGGATCTCAAGTCAAATCAGGTGATAAAATTCAAAATTGAATTAAAAAGTGTATGTTCTATGTTTAATGGACAAAGATGTTATTAAATACTAATAATCTGGTATGTTATAGTTTCCAATCCAGTTGTGTGAAGATAAGCAAATGGAACAATTACTCCTGGTCAGAGTGATAAGAAACTGGGTACTCATTCCTTTGTAAGTTAATAAACGCACATAAAGATTTAAAAAAAGAAACTAAAAAATTTTTAGAGAAATCTTTCAAATCTCTTCTTTCTTCACTACCGCTTGAGAAATTCGAAAGAACAAAGAAATAAACAACAAAAAATGAGATTAGAAGTCAGAAAACAAGAGGATCATGGTCCAGCCCTCTGTTCCACCATTTTGTGTCATCATTAGGCAAATGTGTTTCCAGTGATAATCAGCAATTTTGATAGTATTCATCCTAAGACTAAAGTATTATACTGAAGGCCATAAAAACTCAAGGTTTATAGACAGCAAAAACCTAGCAAACTCTCAGATAAAACTGTCCAAGTCAGTCATCTGCAGGGGGAGAGGCAAATAAGTAAATGACAGGAGTACTGGCTGGTAATAAAGGCTGTGGTCTCAGAGGATGAGCTGGATTGAATTCCCAACATCTGAGCTGTCCTGTCTCCAGCCATTGCTCCACAAGAGACACCTAGAGAGAACAGGGTGAGGGGCAAGGCAGAAAGAACCTGACTCCTGCTCTGCAGAGATTAGTTTTGTTGGTGGACCAAATAAGTAATAGGGATGAGAAATAAGGTTTAGTAATCATGCAAATCAACACATAATGAAAATAGAGAGATGAATGGCCGGTGGGATCTTGTGATTCAGAACAAAACGAGGAGCACTGGATCCAGAGAAGCTCATCCCAAAGGCTGCTTACCCAGAGTTCATTTCGCTGGACGTTACAGAAAGAAAAAGTTCAAAATGTGAAGAATTCAAGGCAAGCACTTGACTGGATATGTCAATAAGTGTGCAAAGACTTCAAACAGGAAAAGGACGTTTTTGAAACCAAGATTATTTCTGTGCAATTGAAGGCTAATGAGACAGGCTGCAGGTGAAATTTTAAAAGGAAGCAGTATCCAGGTTTCCAGTTCTTTGTAATTCAAGAAATTGGTAAACTATCTAAAATCAAATCAACTAGACACAAAATAAATGGTGACACACATCTCCTAATTCACTAACAAGTTACTAATTTCCTATATTTTATGGTATGTAGGTATAAATTATGCAACCTGAATGATATATTTATAAATAAATGAAGATATTCAATGCATGATCTTTGCCTGCTTGTGCTGATAACTAACTGCTCCCATGATCCACATACACGCCTTGGTTACATAATGACCACAACAGGCCAAGTCTCATCTTCCTGTCTGGAGTAATTTAAATGTCCCAGTGTAACAGGGAACCAATTTTCTCAGTATGGTGTTCTACAATTTATGAACATAACGTGCAAATAGAAAAGCAATTCTATTTTGAACTTAGCAGCTAAGAACCTGTTGTAGCTACTTGCTATGAATATGTTATGAAGATCATCTGGTAGCAAAGACCCATGGATTTTGGGTATTTAGACTAACCAAATGACTTGTGGAACTGAAAAACTCCTGTTTTTGCATTTAGCCCTTGCTAAAGATATCTTCCAAGATATATTACTTTCTTCTTGGGAGAGGAATAAGAAAATATGAACTGATATGGGATTCTACCTTAAAGAACTAAATAACTTTTGGGGAGCATGGCGGCACACACATTTGGTCCCAGCACTCCGGAGACAGAGGCAGGTAGATCTCTGTAAGATCCAGGTCAGCCTGGTCTATATAGTGAGTACAAGTCAAGTGGGCTATAGGGAAATCCTGTTTCAAAATGACAAAAAAAGAACTAAATAAACATCAATGAATTGTTCTTCCATAACTTTCAATTAAATAACATTAAAAAAGTAATTTATTTAATCCATGAACGGTTTGAGGAGAAAAAAAATCCTATTTACACACACAGGAGAAGAAATCTAACATAATTCTTGATAACTATGGCAGCTGTCAAGTAAACCTACTTTTATTTCTTTCACACACATTTTGTTTTGGCTTGATTGATTTCATCATATCAACACCAACCCTAACAGTCTCATGCCAGAAATAATTTTCATTGACTACAATGCTTCTCAAAAATTACAGTTGTTCCCTATGGCCTTGGGGCTTATTTCTTATTTCAAGAAATTTACTTCTCAATATTCAGTAGAAGAGAAATATATATATAAATGTGGCATGTAATAAGATTTAAACTATGAACTGTCCAGTGCTGTTTTTCTTTTCTACTTTCAGTAAAATATCACCATATTAAAACAATACTTTTCTTCAGAAGAGAAATGTTAGAGAAAAGCTTTTAAGTTACTTTAAATGTAGAGTGGTTACCAAGGCAACAATTTTTACACTTTTATTGTTGTAAAATGAAATTACAAAATGCAATAAAAATATGTAAATAAAAAGATTGAGTATACAGTTAAAATTTAGGTGCTCAATGTAAACAATATGTGTACTGAAAATTAGCATTTCACTGGGGTTTAATGTGCTATAGTTTTGTTGCTAGAAGATGGTTAAGATATTTTCATTTTTTTAATTGTATCTTTCTCCTCAAATATGTGTTGACATGTATTACTCATTTGTCTGGGTGTCTTTTACTTTTCCACTTTCTCTATGATAGAGAGAATACTCAGAAAAGGATAAAAATTAAAACAAAAATAATCATTTTAAAACCCAGAAATGTTATTATACCTCAAGTTAATTCCTCAAGTTTTGTTCCAGGGGTGTTTTTATTCCAATGTATTCCCCCAAATTTCTACACAACTAATATTTCAATCCATAATTTTATATGACCTAGATAAAATAAATACAGTTAAGCTGGGTGTGGTGGCACATGCCTTCAATCCCAGCATCGGGAGACAGAGGCAGGCGGATCTTTGTGAATTCCAGGCCAGCCTGGTCTACATAGTGAGTTCAGGCCAGCTGGGGCTACAGGGAGACCCTGTCCCAAAATGACAAAAATAAATAATAAATACATACATAAATAAGTAAATAAATAAATAAATAAAGTTATTATTGTAGACATTGTTCTAACAAATCTAAGAATTGTTATTTCCTGGGTTACATATTTGTTTGTGTTTCACATTTTTCTAGAGATTTTCTGAATATATAGTTTCTCTAAAGTGCCATATAGCTAATTATAGAGATTTTACTTTGTGATTTGTCTTTCAGAGCCTTTCTTGATGTGGTATTATTATTTCATGATTGCATAAGTTTGTTTTTACTGTATTTTCATTTTAAATAAGAAATTATCCTTAATTTTTCAGTGATTTTTGTGGGGGGGTGTCAGAGAGGAAGGAAGTCATGGATTCTATGAGAATCTATGGTTATTTATTTTAAAAATTAACATAATACATGACCACAGGATATTGCCAGCAATTCCAAAGCTCTGTGAATTTTCAATGCCCATTCAGAAACTAGACTTTAATGAAATCCAAAATAAAAACACCTGCTTTAGATACTTTCAAAAGTAGCTCAATCAAGGTGTTTCAAATTCATGTCTATTGCTGTGATAAAGCACTCTAACCAAAATCAACTGGGGAGGGAAAGGGTTTATTAGGTCTACAAGTCCTTGTTAGGTTTTTCAAAATAAAAGGAAAGATAGAAAAGTAGTAGACAAGAAACCAGACCTGCAACAGGAAAGGAATAGATCTTCCTTTATTCAAAGAAGATACAGTGAGAGGTGGAGGCTGTCTGTGGGAACCAGGAGTCTACAACTAGACAAAGAAACTGGGGGTTTTTATGCCAGGGTTGTGAGACACAGCTTGCACTTTGCAGGGAGTTGAATTAGTGCCTAGGTTTGTTGTTCTTGAGGGTCTCTTTTCTCAGATGGGTGAGTTATCTATAGCACTAAAGAAGAGAGGTGGGCTCCACAAATAGTCTCTCAGTCCTGGGAGTGACCAGTTGATAAGGCTTGAGGAAGGCCAGGCTTCAGCAAGTCCAGGGTGCCAATTTAGGGCCAATTAGACACTTTTAGGGATTTATGGCTTTCCCAAATGAGGCTTGTGGCTCCTCTGCAATTTACACATTCTACCATTTGTCCCTCCATCCACATGGGAAGCCAGGACACTGGAAGTGGGAACCCTGAGGAATGCTGCTAGCTGGCTAGACCTATGGCTTCCCATTAACTCATGCTCAGCTAGCTTCCTTTTACAGCCCAGGCCCACCAGCCTAAGGATGGTGCCTCCTACAGTGGACCTGATCTGCTAACATCAATTGTCAATCAAGATAAACCCTCACATAGTCACAGGCCAGTGTGATCTTGGCAACCCCCAGATGGGACTTCCACAAGCTATGTCTAGTTGACAGTGAAGCTAATTCAAGCCCAAGGGTAAAACAGTTGCATGATAGGTATGATCACTGATCAATTTTGCTGCTGTACTTTGTAGTGTGGAAAGGACTTGCACCTCCTTCTGCAGCCACAACACAAAGCTCAGAGCCCCTGTCTTCCTGTTTGGTAGACTCTCCCTACACCTACAGTTCCTTCTATAATCCCTTTCCTTTATCTCCAAAGCCAACCTTAACAGGCACAGTACTGTTTTCTATGCTTCCTTCTTTGTTTTGATTCTGGTTTGATTATGTTTGGTGGCTCCTTGGTCTCACCCAGATAATTCAAAACAACCTTCCTATCTTAAGATCAGTTGATTAACAGCTACAATTCCACATGATATCTCTATTTCTTTAATTATAACCTAAGACCTTCACAGGTTATAAGAATTAGGACAGAGACATCTTTGGGATCATTGTTAAGGAATCACTAGTCTTCCTACCACGAAACGCAACTTCACAAATTGGGTTCCTCTTCCTCATTCAGTGAGAAATCGGAACCTTTGCCTCCCTCATTCCCCTTCTTCCCAATTGTAATAGAAGTATGGTAAGTATTTACTTTATGTACTTAGAAAACACACTAGGCAGTGTATTTTGTTAAAAGCATTCAGAGTATTCTAGAAAACACAAGGACAAGGAGCCTTTGCTATATTAACCCAACCTTTGCTCAGTCTGTGTTCTTTCTGATGTCCCATGATTCCTCTGACTGTCATTTGACTTTTCTCCAAAGGATATGAGTTACCAATTTTTAGGATAATTCTGCTAGAGGGAAAAAAAAACTTACATTTGCTGAGATAGTCTTCCTTCCTTCCCTTCGTAGTCAGTGAATATGGAATCATGGATCGGCAGGCTTTTTGTTTTTGTGATTTTGTGATATTTTGTTTTCCTGATAAACATTTTACTCTATCTATAAGCAACCTACAGTGCTTTGTAAACAAAGTGGTCCACTCATTTGAATGAGAAAATTCCACAAAACCAGGCAGACCCACAAATTCAAATATTTGTATGCACGTTAAAAACAACTGCAAAACTACTGAGACCTTCAAGGGTTTGCCTCCAGGAAAGATACTTACGTTGATAAGCAAAGCTCTTTCCTGGCTTGTGGTAGTTAATACTGTCAAGTTGATGGGATTTAGAATCAACTAGGAGACACAGCTCTGGGGTATCTAGGAGGACCCTTCCAAAGAGTTTTGACTGAGATAGGAAAACAGCCCTGGAGACTTCCCAACCATGATGGACTGTACCCTCAAACTCAGAGTCACATTAAGTCTTTCCTTCCTTAAGTTCCTTTTATTGGGTCGTTTTTCATAGCAAGAAAAAGTTACAGATACAATACCTAGGATATTCTTAAACCAACCACTCTGCTGGTTATTTTGTGCTTCTATTCCTTAGCACAAATATAATGCTAACCAAAACAAACAAAAATCTAAATAAACATAAAATTGCACTTCCAACAGAAATGAAACACATACTACCATTGCTTTCCAGACTAGCCAGTAAGACAGGATATATTGTCTGCGGCAACAGCAAAGAAATGAATTAAAGAGAACATGGCCATTTTAAGAAAGCATGTAAATGAAATCTAGAAAAGCCTGCTGGGGAAAAAAAAAAAAAAACTTCCTTGAAACACTTCACGTTGTGCTTAATCCTGTCTGTTATGCCTCATGGAGGACTTCAGCATGTGTAGTAATTAAAACGGAAAACATTCTAGTCCCCATCGTTGTCACACACTTTTCCTCATTGGAAGAGGCAACAAGTGGGGAGGGTGGTTCAAAAGACTGCACTGAGTTTGCCAAATTAGCCTGGTATGGACATTAATTTACAATAGTAAATGAATGTAACTAAGGACTTCTATATTTCCTTAACGACATACCTAGTTATTTTTCATATTTATTTGAAAATATTGAGCTGCATTTAAGCTGTAAATTAGCAATTTTCCCTTTTCCTATGAATATATCACATATATATAAAAAAAATATATGTAATATATATTACACACACACACACACACACACACACACACACACAACCACAACAGGCTTGAAAGTCAATGGAATAAGGAATGCTAACTCACATTTCTCAAAAACTAAGATCTTTCTAAAAAGTAACACTATGTTGCTAAATTCTGTACCTTTTTCTTTAATGCTTCCAGAAATGGGATCAGTGCCATGACTCAGCAAACAAAGGCACTTGCTGCCAAGTCTAAAGGACTGAGTTTGACCCCCAAATCCCACATAGCAGAAGGAGAGAATCAGCTCCTCAGGAAGTATACATTATCCCCTGACTGCCATACATGTGGTCTGATACACATGTGTCCCCCAATAAACAAATAAATGTAATAAGAAATAACTTTTCAGACATAAATAGGCCCAAGGGAATTACTCTTTTTTTTTAGTAGTCTTTTTTTTATTCTATTTTTTTTTAACT
>NW_008340206.1:2909615-2913697 GCF_000622305.1 Nannospalax galili
ACCCCCTGACCCAATTAGTATAGATCTCAAAGTATGTCTGTTAAACATCCAAGAAGGTTAGTTCCACCATTCTGGCATTTTTAATTAGTGTGTGTCATGCAGATAAATCTTGATGAAACCAAAGATATTTGTTTACCATAAACAATGAGAAATTACCTACTCAAGTCTATAATATTCTAGGTCTGAGAAGCCAGTGCCTTCTTTACATTTAGGCAAACTTGCTCAGGCAGACAGATGGACATAACCAGAAGGTGTCTGCTTGAGCATGAATGAGGTGCGATAAATACAGTGCACTAAGCGTTATGCAGATGCTTATCCCTTTCCTCACAATCTATGAATATGGTATTCATAATGAAATTGGATCACTAGAATTCATGATTTTACCACCTTACCAAATACAGACAGCCTCCCAGAGAAAATCCAATGATCACGATACCCAAACACAGAGTTTTTTTTTTTTTTTACCATTATGTCTACTATTTTTCAATACCCCACTGTTGACAATCCCCTAATAACCACTTATAATTGGTATATGTTTTCTGTAGATATCCTAATGCTATTTAACAAACTATGGTTAAGTTGTAATTGAGAATTCTCTATATTTGGGGGGATAATTTGTTCATGACCTTTGATCAGGTTTTAAAATTTCTATGATAAACCAAGAAGGTAAAAGTGTGAGAGGAGCCCACCTCCCATGAAGAGCACGTGGTCACTAACACCAGTTAGGACTGTGGATCTTGTAATAACAGTGGAGTGCAGGCAAGCTGATTTCATCAGCATGGGCTATTGTAAGCATGCAGTTTTCCTTACTGCCTCAGCCTGGCTCCGTGACTTCTCCCACCTCAGGCTTAGTTTTCTATTATGGTTGTTATTTTTTCCACTTTCTTTTCTTTAGGAGGACCCTGTATGTATGTGCCATGCTATTCATACAAATCTATCAACCACGTCTCAGTCAGGAAAAGAGAAGCCAAATGCAATCATCATATAGCAATTTAATCCAGAGTTAGCGCCATATGCACCTACACAGTGACCTGGGGGAGTCCAAAAAGGAACGTGGAAAGTCTAGGGATTTATCATCAAGGTCGAGAGCAAGCAATAAAGACCACATGCTAGAATGGGAATGAGGGAAACTGAGTCATTAAGTCAGAAGTCAGTGTGCAAAGGTCCTAAGACCATAAAATAAGACTGTTTGTGGAAGTATGTGGAGAAAATCACAAGGGCTGGAAAAGCCAACCCCTCCATTCCCGCCTACTGAGAGCGACAGCTCAGGGCTCTTGCCTCAAAGGCTTATGTAAGTACTTCTTGCCACAAATTGAAAGTGGTACCATTTTAGATTCAGTTCTACTTGCGTGTCTGTTTGGAATTCAAGGTCTTACTATTGAAATCCTATCTCTAACGTTATGCACTTACTTAAATTTCCATTTATAAAAGTAAACCTGATTTGATTTTCTTTTCCTGTCTCTCTTCTCCTTTCTTCCTCTAAACTCGCCCCCATGCTTCATGTTTAGCACTGTCTCCTCTGTGCTCTGTCAACTTAGGCTTTCCTAATTCATAACTTTCCATGCTTTAGTTAATATGTTACTCTACATTATTATGAATTAACTACTAGGTTAAGCATACTATTCTGCGTATAATCTAAAAATCTGTAAGGAAATATAAAAGGTGTATGTTTTCACCTATGTTATAAAATAAAAATTATTGTGTATTTCATGCATAGCTTTCATTTTAGCCTGAACACTGGATTTTATTGATGTCTCCTGTTAACTATAATGACCTTGAAATACCATGTTACAAACAGAATACAAAATATTCAATACAATTTCTTTGCAAGATAATCACTTGACTTGCATTTTGTTTTGCCACCATAAACATACAAAGAATTCAGCATCCAACTTGAATTAGTATTTTCATTACTAATAATAGACTTTCGTTAATGGGTTTAAATAATATGTGCCTAAAATTCTGATAGAAATCACTGAATGAGCTTTTTAATGCTATAAATATTTCCTACAGTTTCAGAATACTACTTTTCCCATACTTCTCCTAGACAAATTTGTCAATTTTCATTCATTCTATATCAAATATTACTGTGATAATATTTTTCTGATGATTACTTTAATGAAGGTTTTTCTAATTCCTTGTAAAGGTAGACGTTTTCATGTGTTCATTTGGGAACTGTGATTTGCTTGTAACAGCTTTCATTTCAGAATGTTTCCATGTTCTCTGCTTGGTCATTTTCACTTAGCATATTGAAATGTATTCTGTATGCGCAGTGCTGAAGTTATGGTTTTAACTGTGACCCCAAAAATTCATAAGTTGCAGTTCTAACCTAGTACTTGAGAAAGTAACCCTATGTTGAGAGGATCAATGCAGATGTGAATAGTCATGTTAATATGAGGTTATTTACTAAGGTTCGTTGCAAATCTCATTTGAGTTGGGTGCTTGTAAAAGAATCTCTTTTGAATTGATAGATGTGCATACAGTGCTGAAACAGCTGAATATAAAGATACAGATCAGACAGATCAAAATATTTATAGGCCAAGGATTGCTAAAGATGGCCAATGGATCACCAGAGTCCACAAGAGAGACTGGAACTGGTTATTCCTCCTACACCTCAGAAAACGCAACCTGTGAACACCTTGACTATTCTAGAATTGCCTCCACATTTATAGTGATGAAAGTAAATTTCTACTACTTAAGTCATCCAGCTTGTAGTCCTTGGTTATGGCACTCTTAGTAAATTATATGCATAGTTAGATGAGTTATATTTTACTTTACATAAACTTCTGCTATCATCAAACTATAGTACAAGAGCTACAGTTATAAAAGTATCATGGTACTGGCACAAAAGCAGGCAGGTAGACCAATGGAACACAATTGAAGATCCAAAAATGAGCACATGCAATTTCAGCTACCTGATAAAAAACAAAGGTGCCAACAACACACACAAGAGGAAAGACAGCACTGGGTCTCCGCCTGTAGAGGAATGAAACTAGACCCTTATCTTTCACCTTGCGCAAAAGCCAACTCCAAATGAATTAAAAAAAAAAAAACCTCAATATAAAACCTGAAACTCTGGAAACTTAGAAGCAAACATAAGGAGTGCCCTACAAGATAGAGGTATAGGAAGGACTTTCTAAATCTGACATCAGTTGCTCAGGAATTAAAGTTAACAATCAATGTTGAACTAAAAGTCAAGGATGTGAAGAGGGAACACACCGAGTGAGAGAAAATCTTTACCAGTCACATATTCAACAGAGGATCAATATCTAGAATATACAAAGAATTAAAACAAAAATCAAAGAAACAAGAAAACAAATTGCCCAATAATAAAAAAGAGGGACTAAGGAATGGAACAGGGATTCTTTTTTTTTTCTGGAACTCCCTATGTAGACCAAGCTGGCCTTTACTCTCAGAGATCCACCTGTCTCTGTCTCCCGAGTGCTGGGATTAAAGGCATGGGCCACCACACCTGGCTCTGAACAGAGATTTTTAAATGAAGAAATAAAAATGTCTAAGAAACACCTTAAAAAGTCTTCAACATCCATAATAATTGGTGAAGTGCAAATCCAAACCATTTTAAAAAGATTTCATCCTACCCCTGTGAGATTGTCTCAGGTCAAGAGAACAAAAGACATACAATGTTGACAAGAAAGTGGAGGAAGAGGAGTGTGCAGTCACTGCTGGTAGGATTGCAAACTTGTGCATTCTATGGAAAGCAGTGTGTAGAACTCTTACAAAGCTAAAAATGAATCTATATGATCCAGTTATACCACTCCTTGGCATATATCAAAAGGACTCATATTACTGTAAAAATACCTGTACATCCATTTTTTGTTGTTGTTGTTGCTGCTGCTGCTCTTTTAAAAATAGTTAAGAAATGGAAACATCCTAATTGTCCCTAAATGGCCAAATGGATAATGAAAATGTGATACATTTACACAATGGAGTTCTACGCAATGATAAAGACAAAATTATGAAATCTGCAGGTAAATGGATGGAATCAGAAATGTGTTTTACTAAGTGAAGTAACATGCTCAAAAAATAAATAAATAAATAAATAAATAAATAAAAATAAATAA
>NW_008340206.1:2914046-2923325 GCF_000622305.1 Nannospalax galili
TAAATAAATAAACTCTTTCTCATTGGTGGTTCTTAGTACCAAATCCTCATATGTGAATAGACATCCTGCTGTAACCGTGGGAGCCAGGAAAATGGAAAAAAACATGGAGGTAAAGGGAAAGAAAGAGCCAGAAAGATAGGGATAGTAGGAAGCAGATGTAATCAAGTGGTAACAGGGTTAGAAAGAATACTAATGCATCTCTCAACTTTCATAAGCAAAGCTTCCTCAGACAATAGAAAGTGATGTACACTGAAGGCCACAACTGGCAAAGGTGTAGAGAAAAAGAGACTATATAGAGGCACACCCCTGGTTAGGAATCCTATATTAAACCCCACCCAGAATCAGTCAGATAAATTTCAGCGTGGGAATGGGGAAACAGGCAGCAGGCCCCAACCTTAACTGCACTTACACTGAGGATCATCTGGGTACAAAAGCTTGACTCCGTAGACCTTACATACGATAGACTGCATGCAATCCAATGAGGGCTATGTGGGTGCAGATGGAGAAGGGAGTCTAAATATGATTAAGATGTATTGTATGAAACAAACAAGAATTCAATAAGAACTGTACATTTTTAAAAATATCTGTTATCACGCTTATTAAACAAACCACATTTTGATCATAGAATTCAAACTATGTTTTATGCATGCTAAATATTTTTTATAATTTATTTATTACTTTTATTTTATGTGTATGAGTGTATTGCCTGCATGTATGTGAGTGCACCCGTATCATGCAATGCCACGGAGGTCTGAAGAGGGCTTCAGATTCCCCTGGAACTGGAGCTAAGGACGGTTCGTAGCTGCCATGTGGGTGCTGGGAATCAAACTGGGGTCCTCTGCAAGAGCAGTCCATGCTCTTAACTGCTGAGCCATCTCTCCAGCCCCATATTTTAAAAATATATGTAAATGTCAGCCCATGTAAATTCACAAATATATTCCACTGTAATATATTTATTTACATTTTATTCCAGGTCATTAATACATTTGTTTATAAGTACAAGACAAATCTAGTTGGTGAAATATTCATCCTGATGAGAGGTATCATGTGTCTTAAGATTGATTCATTTTATTTATGTGCATCTCGAGGATTTACACATGTATGAATGTGCTCTTGGAGACCAGAGGTGTCAGATTCCCTGGAGCCGGAATATAGGTCCTCTGTAAGAGCAACATGCATCCCTAACCACTGAACCATCTCTCCAGTCTGATTGATATATTTTGATATGTTATAGCTATAACACATTTTTAATATTGCCATGAACCAATATTTAAAGTAGTAAGAAAAATCTCCAATGGAGTTATGCGTGGCATTGTATTCAGCTTACATACATATTTATAGAAAATTAAAGAAAGTTAAATTCCTTATGATACTCTCCTAGGGTTTATAAATGGGCTTGTCGCTGTTTGTCCAAATATGTGTTATGATCTTCAATAAACAAAATTGGTACTGTCATTTTAAAGCAAATAGTTTCTATTCTATCCTGTTAATACAGATAGTATCTATACTACTAACGCTCATATTATTTTTAATATTTAGAATGAGTTCATTTTCAAGTGTAATATCCAATAACATTTAGACCACTCACATCAGTGTCTCAATCACCAATATCTAGTCTCAGAACATGTATATCACACACAAAACAAATCCCTTCAGCCCCTAACAACACTGTGCTTTCTGTGCCTGTAAATTTGCCTATTCAGAACATTTCAGATCCTATTTCACCAGAAGAATCATAATATGTCTCTTTGCGTTTGACTTCTTTCACTCAGCATAATGTTCCCAAGGCCACTCATTTGTCTAACTCACTCTTTTGCATAAAGAATTTTTCCCCAGTCAGCATCCCTGTAGAAGTATCAGCTCACCCAAGAGGAATACTAGCTTCGATGTATTTTGAACTCTCCATTTCAGAGTCAGTTCAAGACAGTACTGCTGTGTAACTTAAAGGAACACTATGGTTATTTTATTTATCAAATGGAAGCACAGACTTCATGCTAGGGGAACACTCTATACTCATTAGTATGCAAAAGTAAATCTCAGGCAGGTTTTTGGTTAGTTGATTGACTCAAGTGTTTATGAGGACTGACAGCGATTCCCACAGGGATGGTTAATTTTATATGTCAACTTATTTGGGCATCAGGGGCCCAGATAGTTTATCAGACAATATATTTGGTGTGTCTGTACAGGTTTTATCCAAGTGAGATTAACATTGGAACTGAGGTGCTGAGTAAAGTCCTTTTGTCATGTGAGTGGGCCTCCCCTCATCACTGAGAATTAGAACAGAGCCCAAGGATCTTCCCCTACATCAGCAACGGAGCTAAGATATGTTGCCTTTCAAGTATTCAGACTGAAAATAAAACCATCTGTTCTCATGGTTCCCAGGCATTCAATCTCAAACTCCTAGGTCTCCAACTTGTTGACTGAAATTCTAGGGACTTAGTCTTCATAAGCATATGAACCAATTATTTATAATAATGATAGACAGATGGATAGTTAATAAATGGATTATTGATAAACAGATATAGTCATATCTATATAAGTACCTTGATCCATATTTGTATATCTAGAAACATCTATGCATTTATATGTAGATAGATGTCTATCTAAGCATGTATAGCTCCGTATCCACAAACATACTCACATATGGACAGACAGATAAGCCATTTGATACAGAGACAGTATGTATATATACATATGTGTATATATGAAAAAACATATAATCTTTGTGCGTACATGTATATATTCATATACAATAACTATAAATAGTTCCCTATGTGCAGAACTTGATGAGACTATTTGCAATTTTTGACTTCTTAACAAATATGTTATATGTCAGACTATGTATGAATTAGCAACAATATTTATTCAGTTCCCTGTCTTTAGGAAAGGCTTTTACTAAGGTTTGTTACTATCTCCAAAGTATAAAATGATTTAGAGGCCAACATTAAGTCCTAGGTATAATAAAATATTATCTTCATTCCTTCAGTCCATCCAAATTCCTCCAAATATAAAATTAGTGTTGCATTAATTAAAATGTGTGTCTTATTTCTCATTAAATGTAGATACCATCCGTTATTTCCAGGTGATTGAAGATTGAGCTTTACAAGTGTTCAATTTTCCTAGTTATCAAGAAGCCCACAAAAATAATAACTTACCTGATGACAAAAAGTGTCAAGCGTTAAGTTGTTGCAAAATGGATCTGGTTTGTGTCAAAGTGGAAGGGAGAAGTTGTGTATTCACAGCAGAGTCCCTGATGAAGTCTGCTAGAGAGCCCCAGGGCTACAAAGTCAATGTCAATACCAGTGACATAAACAGAGAGACATGGGAATCTCTTAACTGGGCAGTCTGGGTGCTGTCGGTAGCTGAGTGCACCAATTATCAAACCCTAAGTCAGTGCACAGCATTGATACACCTTTCAGCAGATACCAATAATATGCCAGAGATTCGAGGCCATGAGGAGCCAGCACTGGAAACTTCTAGATGAAATTGGAGAATCCCAACTCAAGTTGGGAAAATTACGGGCATTCTATTGATTCCCAGACAGCCAGCAGACAGACCATTTTGGAGATAAGCCTTGAGAAGACAAGTTGGAGGATGGTCAAGTCAGAATGTGCAGAGGAGTGAGTGTCGAGTCAGTGCCCTTTGCGTACCAAGGGTATTGACTTGACAATAGACACAGTAAACCCTGGCGTTTCCTCTGCTTCAACCTTAATGCTGCTTATAGACTCAATGCCACTCATTTATATACACTAAATTATTATTTGGAGGAGTGAGACAGTACAATAGGAGTCTCTCAAGTGTATGCCCCTGCATTTTAAACTTGCTTCCTGGTGGTTTAAATTACATTCACTATTCATTCTTCCAAAGGGAACTGTCTGCAACAAATTCAAGCACTATCTTGTGTCCAGGAATTTTTTGAAATATAAATTAATTTTGAATAATGCAAAATCAACTGTACTGTTTAAGATGAAGCTTTTCCATTTCAATTTCATGAAAGATTAGGGCAGCTGTGGTGGAAACATAGATGGACTCAAGGAAGCAGTTTGCATTTATATGTTGGGAAATAGTAAGAGAAACAGTTGTGTGTGACTCTCATTTGCATAGATATGTAGGCAATGACAGGAGAAGATCAAGACTCTGAACTCTGAAATGGAATTTCAATAAAACAATCTAATGACAAAACTTTTTCATAGATCAACCAATTTTTTTCTTCCCGCATTTCTAGATAAAATATGATAAACCATGCCTCCTCACATCCTGCAATTTCAGGAAGAGCAAAACTGTTTTGAAAAATAACCACATGCGATCAACTAGTTGTTAGTCAGAAAATAAAACCATCATCTACTTTGCATATCCGATTTAATTATGCATCAATTGTAAAAGTATCAGAGTAGTTGGGCATGATGGAAATATATTGATGAACCCAGGACTTCAGAGGTAGAGACAGGAAGATCAGGAGTTCAAGGTCAGCCTGAGCTACAGGAGACCCTGCATCACAAAAACCAAAAAAAAAAAAAAAAAAACATAACAACTCAAAACATACATTGGTACACACATTACTCTTTATATTAGTCAGGGATGTCTATAGGAACAGAACCAATAGACTATTAATATAATTATGAGGGAATTTGGTAGACTGACTCCCTAAGTCAAATGCCATCTAGTCCCACTGTACCTATCTGAGGTTACAGAGCTGGGAAACTAGTAATTGTTCTATTTAAGAAGATGGAGGGGCTGAAGAGATGGCTAAGTGGTTAAGAGCACTGGCTGCTCTTGCAGAGGACTTGGGTTCAATCCCAATACCCACATGGCAGTTAACAACTGTCTGTAACTCCAGTTCCAGGGGATCTGATGATCTCTTCTGACCTCCATAGGCATTACATGACATGAGTGCACTTACATACATGCAGGCAAAACATCCATGCACATAAAAAAATTGTTTAATTCTTTAAAAGAAAATAAAAAGTGCTACCTACATTCAGGATAGTCCTCCCCCATCATTTTGCTGAACCACATGCTAATCCCTCAAGAGATACCCTCGTGGACATTGCTAGGAGTATGGACTAAGAAAATTTGATGCATCTCAGTTAATCAAGTTTACCAGCAAGAATAACCATCATATTCTCAAACTCACATCCCACATCAAACCCTCAAAAAGTACAGTATAACAAGTTTAAAAATTTATGCCAAGGTGATTAACGTGCTATTCTAAAGTATAAATTAACTATAATCATTTTGTACTCACAACACTTATTTTGGACACCAATAAACACAGCGTTTGTTTTGAACTTTTCAATGTAAAAAAAAAATCTTAGAATTCTGAGATAATTTCCTAGTAATTTCCAGCATGCTTTTCTTCAACATCTTTCCTCCACGAGACCTCTCCAACCTCTGTCAAGTGACAGTGAGGAGACTCTCAGCAGAAGAGGTTGCACAGCTATGACAAGAAGTTTTACAAAAATTCTAATAGGGATCATGAGATTGCCTTGAAGGTGAATCGAGATATTTTCCTTCTTTGAGATAGCTATTTTCTAATAATTTATGCATTCCTTTTCCTATAGACATTAACATCTCATTTTAAAGTATAATGATGTGCACAAAAAGCCTTACCTTTCTATTTCTTAAGTAATCACTCATAGATATTTACCATGAATATTATATGTAAAACACGGTTAAATACCAAAATGAGATTTTAATAAATGAAGAAATGCATAATCAGAAGGGACATCCAATATGTCATGTACTCAATTTTCAGATGGGTATAACTGTGTGTCCTTTTAAAATGTCAAAACCCACCAGCTAGGACAGCATTTACCCAATTGTCTTTTCCACCCAAGGTGTGGTTTGAACCAATTTGGTCAAATTTACATCATGTATGCCTTACAAAACTAATGAAATGAAACAAAAGGACTCTAAGATTATTCTGTGTATAATCTGGAAATACACTGAGCAATCAGCAGAAGGAATGAAGTAGGGTTAGGGAATAACTTTCTGATGAGAGAAATTACAATTCTGCTTTTGTATCCAAATACTCCTGATTAGAGATTCCCATGCGTCTTAATTTCCTAGTCTCATCGCATACCCTATCATCTGTGCACACTCCAATTTATGTGAATCTCTAATTTCAAGAACTCTTCCTGAAACATCTGCCATATTACCTAGTAACATTATCACAGTAGTTTGTATTCATTTGAGAGGAAATGGTTAGCATCTGTTTTGAGCACAATCTAAGAAGGGATGAGGGGCACAAGATAAATCTTGATTATGATCAATTCTGACATACATGTAGAGAGGCCCAGGCACATGACATGAGTCAGCATCAAGTTATTGTTTTTCCCCACATTTTTGCATATGTTGTGAGAGACAAAATATGCCTAGGATGCAGAGGGATTAAAGAAAGAGTACTGAATTAAAGTTTCAAACAGGAAAGTTCAAATGGGGCTGAGTCAGTTTAAATAAGAGATGGCCCCACTGGCTTCTTTATTTCAACACTATTTCCCCAGCTGGTGGTGCTGTTTGGGAGGTTGTGGGAATTTTAGGGGGCTCAGCCTTGCTGGAGGAGTTACATCACTGGGGACAGGTTTTGAGACTTCATACCATCACCCCACTTGTTCTCATCCTCTACTTCCTGTGGGTGGATGGAAATGTGATCAGCCATTTCCTTGCCTTCTCCACCCTTATGGAGTTTAATTCTCCGGAAGCATATGCCAAATAAACCCTTTCTTCCTTAATTTGCTTTTTGTCACGGTAGTCTAGAGAAGAAAGAGAAAAGTTACTAACACAGAAGAAGAAAGGCTTACGCAGGCAAGGATATAGGAGTATGGGGTAAATTAGGGGTGGAAGGGAGCGCTAACCTCCAAACGGGTGTGGTAAGCCATATGGAAGGTATGGTAAGCCATACGGAAGCCTACTGTCTCACAACCAACTTTAGAAACGAAGTGGAAGGATGGTAGAACACAAGTGAAATAAAGGAAAAGGAGGATTATTGACTATTAAAGAATTAAGCAGAGAATGGAGCTGGGGGAAAGGAAGTGAGGAGAGCAAGTGGATGGAGTGTCCAGTACTAAGCATCCTTGAAAAAGCTTCGTGAAAATCCAGGAGTCAGTAAACTAATTTCAAAATACAAAGAGAGAAAAAAAGAGTGTAAGTAGAATTACCCTACTTAGGTGGACAGTGTTTCTACCAGAAGATACAGGTTATTAAAAGAAAATCAAAGTACAAAGCATGGGCTACATTCCTATGAATGTTCACTATGGAGTCTCCAGAGGTCCCAAAGTAGTGCAGGCTTCTGACATTGCCCTTGATTACCCACCATAACAACACAGTAAGTCACAATTGCTGATGACACCACATACTTTAGCTGTAAGATGTAGAGAAACGAATCTCGGACAGACCAGGAAGCAGTCTTCTTGATAGCAAATTTCATACGTTACATGGGACTGTCCTCCAAAAGACAGACCATGGACATGAGATCCCTTATTCCCAAATTTCATTGAACCCACTTGCCTAGGATCATCACAGCCAAACCTGTTGACTGGTACTCTCAGCAAGAAAGGAGGGCTAGGGACAGTCAGCCACACCTCCCAACCAACCAGTCCTAGTTCCACAAGAGGGAGGGGTTAAGTGTACAGGAGCAGAGGAATCCATAGGGACTCTCTCCCACCATTTTGTATGGCTTCTGGGAAGTGATGATCCATGCCTAGATGGAGACTTTGCAGGGCGGGAGCACCCATGCTCCTGTAAGTAACCCCTCACCCACCCACTGCCTGTTAGTGGACCCAAATAAATTTGCTCATTTTCCAAACTGCAGTTTGGAGAAATTATACCTCGGTTTGTCGTAAGGACAGAGGGAGCACGATGTCGTTTGTGCCTCCCAGAAGGAATTTCAGCAACATTGCAGTACCAGAAAGTCTCATGCAGGATGCCTGGGGAGAAAAATCATCAGTAGTTTTACCTAGTTCTAGTGTTGCACGCTGCAACACCAAGATGTGCCTACTGGTGTAATAGTAGCATGTTTTTTAGTGAGTAACTACTTTTTGCTTGAATTTGAGGCCTGCTTCACAGTAGTGAATTTCACATCTGGTACTATAATCTTGGTCAAAAGCCCAAGGCTGGGAAGTTATAGGCCCTGGTACATAACCTGTCATTTTTATATTCTTATTTTTCAAGTAGTCTTCTAAATATTTATGGTATATCACTCTCTGGTACTATGAAATCTAGCTTCAGGAAGAAAATTTCCTGATATACTTGAGATTGAGTCTCTATAACTTACAGCCAAAATTTGTGGTATCATCAGCAATAGAGACTTACTATGGTCTTATGGTGGATCATCAAGAGCGATGTAATAAACTATAATATTTGGGAAACCTCTGGGGCCTCCCTGGCCAATAACTCGTAGTGATGTATTCCATGACCTGTGCTTTGATTTTCTTTTAATAACCCATGACTTCTGGTGGGAACATTGTCCATCTAAATAGGGTAATTCCATTCAAACACTTTTTTGTACTTTAAGTTGTATTTTGGAATTACTTTATGCAAATGTATTAATACCACCACCATCAAAACTTGGGGAACGCTGTAGAGAGGATGAAGCATCAGCTCTGGAGGACAGGGGGGAGCACTGTGATGCCATCTTCTGGATGGCCTTGTACTCGTGAGCTCCCAGCGGCTGCAGTGACCTGCACAAGGACTACACAACATCAAGACAACCAATAATGCACATAGAGACCACATTAAACTGGGTTTAATAATTGTGGGTTATCACAAAGAAGACATGAAGTTTGGAGGGGGCATTACAGGGGATACAGAAGGAGTTGGAAGAGTAAATGGGGTGTAACTATTTTATTTCATTATATAAATCTATTAAATTCATTTTTGTGTAAAAAGTTCTATAAATTTTTTTTGTTAATTTTTATTGAATTTCTATATTTCATACAGAACACCTTAATCATCTTTATACCCCCTTCCCCACTGACACCCTCCCATAGGACTCCCCCAACTGGATTTCATGCATTCTGTCACTGGTATTAAGGCCTTTTGTGCCAAGTTAGTGTCCCCAGATGTCCCTCGGTGCAAGTTCATCCATGAGGTCTAGTCAGCCTATCCAGAGTCCCTCCTTTGAAGAAGATCAGCTCCTCCTCACCCAGTGGAAATCAGCTGCCAACAATTCTTTGACTAAGTTTGGGTCGTGCTGGCCATTTCCACAGCTCCACGGGGTTGTCTTTGCTTGGGTTCGCATGGGTCTTGTGCTGCTCATACCAACACTTATGATAAAGGTTC